>NC_087219.1:57519254-57524949 GCF_015104395.2 Macrobrachium nipponense | reverse complement strand
CCCAACTGTTAGTCCACCGTGAAAACATATACAAAAATATGAAAAACGGAAATGAAACAGATGTGGTTTATCTAGACTTTGCAAAAGCTTTTGACAAGGTAGATCATAATGTATTAGCGAAGAAAATTAGAAAACAATATAGTGGACAAAGTAGGAAGATGGTTAAAAGAATTTTTACACAACAGAAAACAGATAGTTATTGCAAACGACGAGAGAAATTACTTGTGATGAAGATAGGAATGCGCTACAAAGAGGCCTTAACAAAGTATATGATTGGGCAGAGGTAAATAGGATGGTATTTACCTCTGATAAATTTTGAATCAATAAATTATGGAGACAGAGAAGGAAAGCTGTATGCATATAGGGGACCAAATAATGAGACAATCACAAATAAGGAGCAGTTAAAGACCTTGGTGTGATGTTGAATGGGAACATGTTATGCAATGATCAAATAGCAATTCTATTGGCAAAAAATGTAAAGCAAAAATGGGAATGTTGTTACAGCACTTCAAAACAAGAAGAGCTGAACACATATATGCTTTATAAAACGTATGTTCGTAGTCCACTTGAATATTGCAATATGATAGGTACCCCACACTATCAAAAGGATATTGCACAAATAGAGACTGTACAAAGGTCCTTTACTGCTAAATAGAAGAAATTAAGGATTTTGACTACTGGGAAAGACTACAATCTTTAAAATTATATAGTCTAGAGGAGAAGAGAATGCTACATGATAAATTCAGGCATGGAAATAGATTAGAAGGAAATTGCCAAAAACAATCATGTGGAGCTAAAAATATCAGAAAGAGCAAGCAGAGGTGGATTAATAGTGCCCAAAACTATACCGGGAAAAATAAGAAAGCACACAGGACATTAATCCACTTCGCACCAGCATCGACAATGCAGCGTCTAATCAGTGCGTTGCCAGCTCATCTGAGGAATATATCAGGAAGTGAGCGTAGATGTGTTTAAGAATAAGCTCAACAAATATCTAAGCTGCATCCCAGACCGTCCAAGATAGAAGATGCAAAATATACCAGGAGCTGCACTAGCAACTGTCTGGTAGACATTAGAGGTGCCTCACACTGAGGGACCTAGGGCAACCCGAACAAGATGTAAGGTCTGTAAGGTAAGGTAAGGTCTCTCTCTCTCTCCTACAGGTAAGTGAGTACATGATATTTCCTCGGATGGACTAAAAGTTTTTGAGATATCCTAATCCTTGTAACTCCTAGTAAATCTCTCTCTCCCCTCCCTTTCCCCCCCAACCCCCTCGCTCTCTCTCTCCCCTAGAGGTAAGTGAGCACATGATATCTCCTCAGATGGACTAAAAAGCCTTTGAGACATCCTAATCCTTGTAACTCCTAATGACTCACTCTCTATCTCTTTTCTAGAGATAAGTGACCACATGATGTCTCTTCGGATGGACTAAAAAGCCTTTGAGACATCCTAAAATCCTTGTAACTCCTAGTGACTCTCTCTCTCTCTCTCTCTCTCTCTACTACAGGTAAGTGTGCACATGATATCTCCTCGGATGGACTAACAAGTCTTTGAGATATCCTAATCCTTGTAACTCCTAGTGACTCTCTCTCTCTCTCTCTCTCTCTCTCTCTCTCTCTCCCCTAGAGGTAAGTGAGCACATGATATCTCCTCGGATGGACTAACAAGTCTTTGAGATATCCTAATCCTTATAACTCCTTGTAACTCTCTTTCTCTTTCTCATGAATTCTGACACATGTAATTTGCATAGTCAAGTCTTTTCTCATTTCCGCTCAATATCGACTTTGGGCGTTTTCGCGAAAAAAATAAAAAAATAAACAAGACTTTTTACCCAAAAGAATTTTTAACACCCAACACTGATGGTGTGTTGGTAGTTGCTTCATAGCAAAGGAAGTTAAAGGAAAGGAGAACGCATTTTCGAGAAGTTCGGCAGCAAGGAGGTTTTCGCGCCACTGTTGGAGGCGCCTATGTTCATGGTTGTTCCAGAATCGTCGGGCATATTGTGGAGCGCAAAAACGCGCCAATGTTACGTGAGAAACACCGCGATTTTCTGATGCAATACCTCATCTAGATTCATCTAAGAAGTTCTAGAAATCCTGGAGTCGTGATGTTCGCCGTAGGCTCCGCCCCCCCCAGAGTGCTGTATAAATAACGACGAACGAACTTTGGAGAGCAGTGATCGTAGAAGAGGAGAGATCGTAAAAGAGAGATCACCAGTTTAGTCACAGAAAGCCACAGATCAGATTATCAGTGAGAGATCAGCAGCAGCAGAGATCTTCCGTGAGATACGAGGAAAAGGAACCGACGAAGTATCAATCAGAAGAGTTGTTCGAGAGTTGGTTGGATATTGGTCTAGTCATCTTCAGGTGTGGTCTACCGTGTTATCTCGACGTTGAGCAGACTTCAGAGAAGAAAAGGTCCTGTTACAGTGTTGGGGTTAATTCCTGCCTTACAAGAAGATTAGCTTCTGCAATACTGGAGTCAAGAGGACGTCCGCATTCGCCGATCTACATTTATGAAGCCAGCGCTTTGAAGTGCCAAACTGTTTAGCAAGTATTCTTATTACCTCACTGTTTCCCCCAGTTCATGCAGTGTAAGATTCTATCTTTTTTATGTAAATAGGAGATACCATTCTGCATTTACCTTTGTTAGTAAGCTTGTAAATAAACCTTTGTTGTGTTAGTGTTTCTTTCTATATTCATATCCCCAGTTTCAACTGTTTGTGTTGATAAGTTTTTTTTTTATTATTTCATATCGAACCTGAAGCGGACCTCCCTCAGAGGCCGTAACATTGTCTCTGAGATATCTAAGAGTCCGTAACATTTGTGGCGACCTTGCCTAGGCTATCAACACTTTAACAGTTTGAAACAGGGAGGATATAGAAAGAATCAGAATGAGTGAGATGGTGAAAGAGTTTATTGAGTTGGGTAAGCTACTAGGTCTGAGGGGAATGATCTCCGTGAGTATGTTGAGAAGAAAGAAAGAGAAAAGTATGAGAGAGATGAAAGAGCGGCTGAGAGAGAGAGAGAAGTAATGAAAATGCAGCAGGAAGAAAGAGAAAAAGTACGTATGCATGAGCAGGAAGAAAGAGAAAAGGTACGTATGCATGAACAGGAAGAGAGAGAAAAAGAGCGTATGCATGAGTTGGAAATTGCTTGGTTAAGGGAAAGTACTCGTAACAGTCTGTCAGGCGAGAACGAAAACGAAGGTGATACATTGAGGTATGACTTGTATGAGTGCAGTGCTAAAGTTAGTACCAAAGTTTGATGAAGAAGATGTTACGACATATTTCATGTGTTTTTGAGAAGTTAATGGAACGAGTAGGTTCTCCTAAGAAACGTGGACTTTTTTATTTGCAGTCAGTTTTTGAGTGGTAGGGCACTTACTGTGTATAGTTGCATGGTCTAAGGATGAATGGGTTGATTAATTACGAGATCGTGAAAGAAACCATTCTTAGCACGTATAGGCTAGTACCAGAGGCGTACCATAAGAAATTTAGAAATTTGAGAAAGAGTGAAAATATTACATATGTAGAAAATACGGTAAGAAGTTAGATAAAGGCTGTTTTTTTGATTGGTTAACTTCTGCTAAGTTGAGGATTTTGATAGTTTGAAGAACTTAGTGTTGTTAGAAAACTTCAAAGATAACGTATCCCCTGAGATTAAACTTTATATAGAGGATAGGCGAGAAGTATCTTTTGCAGGAGCAACTAGGCTAGCTGACGAATATAGTCTAACTCATAATTTGAGTGTTAGTAAGAAACGAAATGATCCTTCGTCTGGTAGAGTACAAAGCAGTAAAGGTTTCAGTCCTAGTAATAGCCAATGCGAGTAAGAAAAGTGACTATTCCTGTTATACATGCGAAAACCTGGTCATACGTCTAAGATTGTTTTTAAGAGTAGAATGGCATATAGTGGCTCAGAATTAACTTGTTTCCGATGTAATGGGAAAGGGCATTTAGCGAGAAATTGTGCATTAGAAAGGAAGGACGGTAAGAAACCAGTATCGCTAGTTAACCTTTCGTCAAGTAGGAATGATGTGATGAGAGAAACTAGGAAAGTTTTTGGTGAATTTCTGTCGAAAGGCGTAGTTTCCTCTCTTGGAGGAGTAGATTCGAGGGAAGTAGTCTTACTTCAAGACACAGGGGCTGCTATCTCACTGATTAGAGAAGAGTGTGTGCCGAACAGGGCAGAAATCAATATGGAAGAGAAAGTTATGTTAGGTGGATTTCCTAACACTTGTGTTCTTTGTCCTTTGTTGAAGTTGAATTTAGAAAGTCAGGTAGTGTCAGGAGAAGTAAAACTTGCAGTTGTGGACAGTTTGCCCGTTGAAGGCGTTGACATTATTGTCGGTAATGAGTGGGGAATATTCCAGTGCCTGAAATGGTAGTAACTAGGTCGGGTTTAGATACAGACGCAAACTACGGTCATAATTTGTTCGTGGATTCGAACGAGTGTGTGTTCGTGGATTCGAACGATGGTAAGTTCGTGGATTCGAACGATGTAAGTTCGTGATTCGAACGAGTGTAAGTTCGTGGATTCGAACGTGAGTAAGTTCGTGGATTCGAACGAGTGTGAGTTCGTGGATTCGAACGTGAGTGAGTTCGTGGATTCGAACGTGAGTGATAGAGGTAGCGAGGTTGATCTTAGCATAAATGAGCTGAGAGACGGACTCTATCGAAGTTGACAGTGGTAGCCAAGGGGAAGGCGTAGCTGTCGAGAGTAACGTAGTAAATGTACCAGTATCCTACTAGTTACGGTGATGAATTAGGCTCTAACGTTTTGGATAAGGATGAGCTAGTCAAGTTGCAGAGAGAGGATGAGACTCTAACCCGAATTTTTTAATATGAGGCTGGATGGTGATCTCGATGATGTGTGTAAGGAAACTTTTTATTTAAAGGACGAAGTTTTGTGTCGGTATGTTCGACAGGAGTCAGGTAGTAAAGAGGAAGTCACACAACAATTAGTAGTTCCTAGGAAGCTTTGGGAACTAGTTTTGAAGTTAGCATATGATGAGCAAGAACATTTGGGAGTAAATAAAACTTTCAAGTGTATTAGTAGGGCGTGCTTTTGGCCCAAGATGAAAAATGATGTATGTTTTAAGAGATATGCTTTAAAACTGTCATGAATATCAAATTGCCGAGAAACCGATTCAAGTAATGTCTAGAGTTCAGTTGTGTAATATTCCTTCAGTAGGCGAATCTTTTGATAATGTATTTATGAATATGTTCGGAACTTTGTCTAGAAGTAAGGGTAGAGAAGATTACATAACTAATCTTGATTATTATAAAAACAATCTAAGAGATGTTTGGCAATTAGCGGAGGAGAACGGAAGCGCTTGGCACTTAGCGAAAGAAAATGCGAAAGGAAGTCAAGGGGAACTTAAAGGGAAAACATAAGCTAAGAGCATACAAAAGAAGTTTCTGTGTAAGAGATAAGTTTTAGTACTAGTACTCGAGAAAGTCCATTTTTCCTTTTTACTTTAAGTATGAAGGTCTTTATTCAGTGTTAGAGGAAAGGGGAAGTATGCATTATAGAATTAATGTGGGTAAGAGTAGAGCAAAGGCAATGAATGTAAATTTGCTTCAGAATTATAAACAACGCCCCGTGCCTTGGACTCCGCCCTTATAACAGTGTTACTGAGTGAGATTAGTTTTGAGAAAAACACAAGAGGTGTTTTAGTATTTATATAAGTT
>NC_087219.1:57504254-57514254 GCF_015104395.2 Macrobrachium nipponense | reverse complement strand
ACTATTATATATATATATATGATATATATATATATATAACTATGTATAATTATTATATATATAGTATATATATATATATATATATATATATACACATACATATATATTATTATATATTGCTATACTTTCAAATGCATGTTTTTCCCTCTTTGAAATGTCATGTAGATTGTGTAAACATTTTTTCAGATTCCTAGATAGCTTAGAATAGGATGTTTTTTAATGTGTGTTTTCAGATTTCGCATTACATGTTGTAAAAGAATATATATTAACGTAGAACGTAAAAAGAGAGAGACTTTTTCTGTCTGTTTTGAAACTACGAATGTTTAACTTTTATGTCAACACTGTAAGATTAGAAAGATTAGAGGGTCTGCGAGATCCGTTTGCTTTCCTAAATCTGTCAACGCGTTTGATGAGCAAGCTCAAATCTTCATTTGTGTTTTGGAGAATCTGTCATCGTACGTGATAAGACTTCTCCTTCGTGTCGATCGAGTAGAGTACATGATTTTTTTTTAACAGACTGGACTCGAACGCGTATGTCTTTGCCGAGTCCACGTGGAGATTGCACATTTCTTTATGAAGATTGTGTCAGATTTCGAAGCTACTAGAAGCATTTGTGCCAAGAACGTTTTGTATCATATCTCCAATCCAGTTTTTCCGCAAGGAAAAAAGATTTCATTAGATCATAGAACCTCGAGGCGGTTAGATCGCTCTCTCTCTCTCTCTCTCTCTCTCTCCCTCGACATCATTGAGATTATATTAACGTAATGTAAATTGGTCACTCGTAACTTAGAATTTCATATTTGATATTTCTTAGAGTTTATTTAGAGTTATTTAGTTTCTTTTGTGGAATCTGAACAAACATTATTTCGTAACGCACCTGGTTTTTGTGAAAGCGTGATATTAAAACTGCAGCAAGAGAAAGAATGAAGTTGGTATACCAAAAGGTAAGGTGTTATATTTTTATTAGTTGCAACTAATAATGGATAGGGAGTGTGGTTAACTAATAATTGATAGGAACTGTATTTTCATTTATAACCAGGTTATATTTGTATTTAATTATGATTATATTTTATGTTAGGTAGAACATAGAGTGGTAATTGATTTGCTTTCCTTCAATTTACTTGAAGTGACTTAGAACCAGGGAAGTACTTAGACTTCTGAAATCAGGGAAATACTTAAACTTTTATAGTTGTTGATGGAGTGATGCCCTTTGATTAATTTAATTACTTACAAGATTACCTCACACCTGTTTTGATGAACTTAGTCTGATTTTATGCAATACTGGTAAGTGTTATGGGATCACTGTTGCCTTTAGAGTATTCAGTCGTTTAAACGTGTTATGAGGGTTCAGGTGTCTAGCTTTTGTGAGGTAACATTAATGAATGGTAAAGTGTAGTAACCAGATCTTGGCACTTCGTAACATTGTTTAATGGTGCCCAGACCCGGAAAGCAGATTCCATTATCACTAGAATAATATACTGGTGGTGTTAGGGATATATTTTGTTAGGAGAGTGACCATATATTTTAATTTTGTTTTGCATTATTGTACTGAATTGTAAGTTGATAACTTAGAGGACAATGGCTCAGTTCAAGGTTCATGAATTTTTAGCAGCCCCTTCTATCCAAGTTTTGTCTGAAACCACTATGACTAAAGCACAGTGGAGCGCTTTAGCAGAGGCATGTGGTGGTTATGTGTCTACTAGTATGGTAAAGGACAAATAAGATGTATTGCTATGGAATCATTGTATAAACTCTGGGTAGAATAACTGATGAAGATGAGTTAGAATTGGCTAAAGAGTTGTTGAACGTAGCACATGCTGATCTCATAAATAAGCAAGCAGAAAAGAAAGAGAAAAGTGATGAAGAGTTAGAGCTTAGACGCATTGAAGCAGAAGAGAATTTGATTAAGCTAAAAATACTTGCTGAAAGAGAGAGAGAATAGACAGGGAAAAACAAGAAAGAAGAGAAAGAGAAGAACAAAAAGCAGCAGAGGAGGAAAGAGAAATCACAAGATATGAAAGGGAAATGGAATTAATAAAAGCTAGATCCACATTACCTGTGATACCGTCTAACCCTAACCAAGGTAATCAAGACCCGCCCTGTATTTTGATGTAGTGAGAGAACAGAAGTTAATTCCTAAGTTTACTGAAGAAGCTCCAGATGAGTTTTTTGATCACTTTGAGAAAGTGGCTTCAGGTATGGGATGGCCAGAGGATAAATGGTCAGTTTTGCTACAAAGTGTCTTGATTGGTAAAGGGAGAAGTGCTTATCTAGCCTTAACAGCTGATCAGTGTAAAGACTACAAGGTACTTAAACATAGTGTGCTACAAGTTTACCAGATGACCCCGAGTACTACAATGAAAGATTCAGAAATTTAAGAAAAGATGAGAAGGGACATTCTAGATTATGCTTACAAAGTGAGAAGGCGTTTCAAACGTTGGGTAGAAGCTGCTCAAAGTTAAAACTTTTGATGAGTTAGAACAGTTACTTGTTCTTGAACAGTATCCTAAGGGAATTCCTGAACATATAAGAGCCTATTTAAGAGAGAGAGAGAAGTGAAGAAACTGACAAAGCTGCTACACTAAGTGAAGATTATAATATAATCAGTAGTAAACGTAATTACAATGTCAAGTACCGAGTCAACAACGCCCAGGTTTTAAGTCTTATCCAAATAACAGGAACCAAATTTAATGGGAAAACTACAAGTGATACTACCAAGCGTACACAAGGTAATACACCTCAGCAAGCTAATGTGAAATCCTCATCCAGTTTTCAAGACAATTACAAAAACCTAATGTTGTCTGTTTCAAGTGTGGAAGAGTAGGACACTACAGTCAAGAGTGTTACCGGAATCAACAGCAGTCAAAACCAGTTGGTCAAGTTGTAAAAGGTGACCAGGCGAAACAAACTACGAAGAGCAGTGTGGGAAAGAATCAAACTCCAGAGAAGAATGAAACTAAACAAGCTGAATGTTTAGCAACCAGTGGAAATGTTACCTCAAGCAGTAAGTGGCTTAGCAGTGTGGAGGCTTTTAAGCCATATATCTATGAGGGTATGCTGTCAACTCAAGAAGGAAGTAGCAGGTACCAGTCAAGATATTACGTATACAGGGAGTAACCATAGTGTGGTAGTACGTGGTTCTCTCCCCTCAGTTGGAGGAGAGTCTCACAGGAGATTCAGTTATTTTGAAGGGTATAGGAGGAGAGGAAGTAACTCCTATATGCCGCTTATTCACCTGTCATGTGAATTGGTGACTGGGAATGTTGATTTTGCTGTAAAGGACTCACTGGCTGTGGAAGGTGTACATGATCTGTTGGGGAATGAAGTTGCTGGTGTGCCATTTATTCCTTGTCCTGTAGTGACAGACAAACCATTGAGGATTAGTCCTACAGTAGAGTTGGAGAAGAATAACCCCCACCTGTTTCCTAGTTGTGTAACTACCAGAAGTATGAAGAGACTACGACTGCAAGTGAAGAAACTGAGGATTTACACACCCAAGAAGGATCTTTGTGCTTAGAAGAATTATTCCAGGGAAGTAAAGTTTCCCATAGTGCTGACCAAGAGAGATTTCCCTAAGAAGATGAAGAAGACGACGACGACGAAGAAGAAGAACCTGATATTCCTGAAGAGACTCCCGAGTAGTCAAAGTGTTACTGAAGACAGTAGTGAAACTACAGCAGCTGAGTTAGCAAATATTGAGAATTCAAACCCTTGAAGTTGGTCGAGTGACAAGAGAGAAGCTGATGGACTTGCAGAAGAAGGATGCAACGTTAACTGATTTGTTCTTCAGAGTTGTTGATCAAGAAGAGATGCAACAAACTCCTACCTGTTACTATCTGAAGGAAGGTTTTGCTGATGAGGAAGTATAGACCTACAGATATACCAGGAGATGCTGTATGGGGCGAATATCATCAAATTTTGATTCCATATCCATTGAGAAAGCAAGTAGTTGCAGTAGCTCATGAGTCTGGACATATGGGAATCAGGAAAGACTGTGGAGAAGATCATGAAATATTTTTTCTGGCCTGGACTCCACAAAGATGTTAGCAGGTTCTGTCGTGAGTGTCATACCTGTCAGATAGCTGGAAAACCGAATGAAACCATCAAGAAAGCCCCCCTACAACCTATAGAAGTTAGAGGAGAACCCTTTAGCAAAGTGATTATAGATATGGTTGGACCATTGCCGAAGACAAAGAAAGGAAATGAGTATTTGTTAACATTAATGTGTCCTGTGACAAGATATCCAGAAGCAATCCCTGTCAGAAACATATCTGCCAAGATAGTTGCTGAAAAACTTGTGGAGTTTTTCTCAACGTTTGGTAATCCAGAGATAGTACAAGGTGACAGAGGAACAAACTTTACTTCAAAGTTATTCCAGGATGTGATGAATTTTGTTAGGAGTGAAACAACAGTTATCCACTGCCTATCATCCAAAGAGACCTCAAGGTGCCTTGGAAAGGTTCCACCAGAACATTGAAAAGTATGCTGACAAAGTATTGTTTTTCTGAGTCAGGAAAAGAAATGGGATGTTGGTTTACCTATTAATGTGTTTGAAGTTGGGAATGTTTATCAAGAAAGTATGGGATGTTCACCTAATGAGATGATTTTTGGAAGAGAAGTGAGAGGACCGTGAAGATTCTTGCAGAAAATTGGGAAGAAAATCAAGAGGAAAGCCAAGGAGAGTATGTGAAGAACTTAAAGGAAAAGTTTTGAAAGAAAATAAGAAATTCTCTTTAGAAAACTTGAAAATGAGTCAAGAGAAAATGAAAAGGAGATTAAGAAGTTTTAGTGTTGGTCAACAAGTGTTAGTGTTCTTACCTGTCAAGAAATTTCCCCTCACTAATAAATTTCAAGGTCCTTAGAAGATAATTCAGAAGTTAAGTGATAGAACTTATGTGATTGAAACAGAAAGAAGAAGACAAAGGAAGATACATGTGAACCTCTTGAAACCTTATTTCTCAGAAACTAAACCTGAAACTGTGTCAATAACCCAAACAACTTAATCTAACAGAAGACGATGATGGCTACGAATGGTAGCTGCAAGCAAGATGATTATTCTTCAATTTTGGAAAATTTGGATTTGGAGGATAAACTGAAACATCTGAGTGTTGAACAAGGTGAAGACTTAAGTGAAGTAATTAGAAGTTTTCCAGAAATTTTTTCAGATGTGCCTAGATGTACTGATCTGACCAAGCATGAAATCAAGATCAAGAAGATGGAAAACCTTTCAAGCAAAGAGCCTATCACTTATCACCGTATCATCGAGATGTTTTGAAGAAAGAAGTTGAGTATTTGCTGCAACATGGATTAGCAGAACCAGTTCAAGTCACTTCAGTTCTCCATGCGTGTTAGTGAAGAAACCAGATGGTTCATTTAGTATGTGTACTGATTATAGGAAGCTGAATTCTATCATTGTGGCTGATAATTATCCTTTGCCTCTTATAGATCAGTTACTTGATAATATTGGGCAAGCCAAGTTTGTTTCCAAGATAGACTTGTTGAAAGGATATTATCAAATTCCCTTAGATGAGAATGCCAAGTTGCTGTCAGCTTTTATTACTCCATTTGGACTATATCAGTATACTGTTCTGCCGTTTGGTCTGATGAATGCACCCGCAACATTTAAAACGAGTGATGGATCAACTGCTAGGATCAATAGAAGGAGTAGGTGTATACCTAGATGACATCGTGATTTACTCTACAACGTGGGAAGAACATCTGAAGATTCTGAGGAAAGTTTTCAAGAAACTACAAGAAGCAGGATTAACTGTCAACTTAGAGAAGAGTGATTTGGAAAGGCAACTGTACAGTATCTTGGGTTTGAAGTTGGGAAAGGCCTTCTTGCTCCAGTAAATGCTAATGTAGAAGGTATCCGTAAGGCTACCCCACCTACTACCAGGAAACAGCTACAGAGATTTTTAGGCATGGCTGGATTCTATCGTCGTTTTTGCCCAAATTTCTCAGCCGTAGTAGCTCCCTTGACAGACTTAACTAGTCCCAAAGCTAAGTTTATTTGGACTCCAGAGTGTCAAGAATCCTTTGAGAAGGTAAAAGCCATTTTAACTTCAAGACCAGTACATTCAAGCTCCAGACTTCGACAAGAAATTTGTGATACAAGTTGATGCATCAGACTGTGGCGTTGGAGCTGTTCTACTTCAAGAAGATGAAAATAATATCTACCATCCTGTGTGCTTCATGTCTACAAAATTGAAAAAACATCAGAAAGTATACTCGACAATCAAGAAGGAAACTTTAGCCTTAATCACCGCATTGAAAAAATTTGAAGTGTATGTAATAGACCTAGGAATGAGACAAATTTTAGTGTTGTCTGATCACAATCCACTATCATTTATCCAAAAGAAAATGAAAAACCAAAAACCATAATCAAAGACTGACCAGGTGGTCTTTGTGCCTGCAACAGTATAACTTAAGAGTGCAGCACATTAACAGCAAAATAAATGTAGTTGCTGATTATTTATCTCGTTGCGAATCGATGGATTCAACACCGTGATAAAAAATCTTTTGGGGGGAGGTATATTATATATTGCTACTTTTAAGATGCATGTTTCCCCTCTTTGAAATATCATGTAGATTGTGTAACATTTTTTCAGATTCCTAGATAGCTTAGAATAGGATGTTTTTAAATGTGTTCAGATTTCGCATACATGTTGTAAAGAATATATATTAACGTAGGAATGTAAAAGAGAGAGACTTTTTCTGTCTGTTTGAAACTACGAATGTTTAATTCTTTTATGTCAACACTGTAAGATTAGAGGGTCTGCGAGATCGTTTGCTTTCTAAATCTGTCAACGCGTTTTGATAAGCGATCTCAAATCTTCATTGTGTTTTGGAGAATCTGTCATCGACGTGATAAGACTTCTCCTTCGTGTCGATCGAGTAGAGTACGTGTCTTTTTTTTAACAGACTGGACTCGAACGCATATGTCTTTGCCGAGTCCCACGTGGAGATTGCACATTTCTTTATGAAGATTGTGTCGATTTCGAAGCTACTAGAAGCATTTGTGCCAAGAACATTTTGTATTCATATCTCCAATCCAGTTTTCCGCAAGGAAGAAGATTTCATTAGATCATAGAACCCTCGAGGCGGTTAGATCGCTCTCTCTCTCTCTCTCTCTCTCTCTCTCTACTCCCTCGACATCATTGAGATTATATTAACGTAACGTAAATTGGTCACTCGTAACTTAGAATTTCATATTTGATATTTTCTTAGAGTTTATTTAGTGTTATTTAGTTTCTTTTGTGGAATCTGAACAAACTTATTTCGTACGGCGCCTGGTTTTTGTGAAAGTGTGATATAAAAACTGCAGCAAGAGAAAGAAAGAAGTTGGTATACCAAAAAAAGGTAAGTGTTATATTTTTATTAGTTGCACTAATAATGGATAGGGATGTGGTTAACTAATAATGGATAGGGAGTGTGGTTAACTAATAATTGATAGGAATTGTGGTTAACTAATAACAGATGGTTGTGAAGGTTTGGTGGGAAAAAACTGTTGGTTACAGTGTTTTGAGTGAAAAAGATTTACACTTTTACACATTGCGTATTTTTGTGTTTGTGATTGTTTCCGTTGTTTTGTGCACTTGTTCATTTTCTTATTGAATGTGCCTTTTTATTTTATATTTTCATTTGCATTCACAATTTAATTGACTTAGTTATTTTCATTGCTCAATCATTGCACATTTAATTAGATTTAACATTTGTGAATTAATTTCCATTTACTTAGAATTCTTTTCAAGTTTTGTTGTTGTTTAGCACTTGTGAATTAATTTTCAAATTTTCAATTATTGCCTAACATTTTTGAATTTCAATTGAATTAATTTTCTTGAATTTTGTGATAAATTAATTCTGATTTAATTTTACTTAATTTGATTCAAGAATTAATTAAACTTTACTTTGTTTTCAAGTAACAGTAATTTTCCCTGATATTGTGAATTTCACTTATAAATTTTGAGTTTAATAATAAATTTTTGTATTTAAAGTTTTTATAAGTATTTTCATTTATACCAGTATATTTGCATTTAATTATGATTATATCTATGTTAGGTAGAAACATTGAGTGGTAATTGATTTTGCTTTCCTTTAATTTACTTGAAGTGACTTAGAACCAGGGAAGTACTTAGACTTCTGCAATCAGGAAATACTTACTTTTAAAGTTGTTTATGGAGTGATGCCCTTTGATTAATTTAACTACTTACAAGATTACCTCACACCTGTTTTGATGAACTTAGTCTGATTTTCTGCAATAACTGGTAAGTGTTAAGGGATCACTGTTGCCTTTAGAGTATTCAGTCATTTAGTACATGTTATGAGGGTTCAGGTGTCTGGCTTTTGTGAGGTAACATTAAATGAATAGTAAAGTGTAGTAACCAGATACTTGGCACTTCGTAACAGTGTATATATAATATATATATATATATATATATATATATATATATATATATATATATATATATATATATTATGTATATATATATATATATATATATATATATATATATATACATGAGAGAGAGAGAGAGAGAGAGAGAGAGAGATAGAGAGCATACGCTCCTGTGAATCAGAGGGACATGTGTCCAAGTCATCTGTCCCATCACATGCAGCCTGGTTCGTTTGTGATTTATGATGCAATAAGGTCATTAATTAGGAGACGATGAATGACGTCAAAAGCAACTAATCTTCTTTAAGGAAGAACGAAACTAATTGGTAAGTTTTTCTATACAGCTGACCTATATTTTTATCGTCTTCGGAAAATGATCATCGTTTTAACCTCCGTCTCTGGTGTCTGAATTAAGATGCTAGCTTTGATATGCAGTATAAGTAAATCAGTTAAATCATTTTCATTTACTCACTTATGATGAATACAATTAGCTAACAGAAGAAGTGAGTTTTAACTCATTTTACAGAAGGACCGAGAAACTCTTCCAGTTTTTTGGCACAACAGAAAAGTCAACGATGTCGACCTGTATTAAACTGAATCGTAATTGGGCAGGACTGTGATATGCTGTGGATAGAGATAGGAGGAATAACTGATGATGAATTTTTTATAAAGAATAACTGGAAAAACCGGAAGGGAAAGGAAGGAATAACTGATGATGAATTTCTTATAAAGAGTAAACGGAAAAACCGGAAGGGAAAAGAGAAATAACTGATGATGAATGTTTTTTAAAGAACGACTGGAAAAACCGAAAGGGAAATAAACAAAAAAAATCATCATCAATAAATGAGAAGAACTGGAATTTTTGGATGGGTTCGTTTTCAATATTCAGGAGAATGGTAATAAAACTTACATTTCATCGTCGTTACTCTCCTTTCACGCGCACACAGGGTACATAGCCTTGTATAAACCTCAATAAACCCTCGTGAAATGATTCCAAACGAGCACAATGCTGTAATTAACTCAGCGTTTAGTACCGAGTGTTGAGGTCTATATCAAAGTACCCGTCGCTTTATTCATCGAAGAAGGTCTTAAATAGAACTTAAGGAAGAGCTTTACTTTACGTCTCCACTCAGACGTACTTTGGCGACGCCTTGTACGAGCTGTTTTCTGAGCAGGAGTTCATAATGGTGTAAGGCCAGGCTAATAAAAATAAAAACAAAAAAACACACACATACATACACACACAACGAGTACAACCCCACATGACCTTCAGTGAAGGTGCTCAGTTACGCAAGCATTTATATATACTTCAGGTCGATGTTGTTCTACTTCCCGCTAGGAAGCAGTATTGCCCATCTTATAGGCTTTGAGAGAGAGAGAGAGAGAGAGAGAGAGAGAGAGAGAGAGAGAGAGAGAGAGAGTCAGTATTCAGAACGAGACGAGGCAAACTTGTCAGATGATATTTTCAATCGATGACTTTTCGCCCATGGATGTTCAGTTTAAAGGAAGTTCTTAAATCGCTTGAAAAGAGTGATGACTCTTAGTTTTTAGGATAACGAAATGGTAAAAGTTCCTTTCAACAAACTTGATACTGCACTGTAATTG
>NC_087219.1:57499254-57501754 GCF_015104395.2 Macrobrachium nipponense | reverse complement strand
TTCGCTCACAAATCTCTCTCTCTCTCTCTCTCTCTCTCTCTCTCTCTCTCTTTTATATGCATTAAGACTTTCTTTTACTAGGAGGAACTACATTATCTCTCTCTCTCTCTCTCTCTCTCTCTTTCTTTTATATGCCTTAGGTCTTTTTTTACTAGGAGGAGCTACATTATCTCTCTCTCTCTCTCTCTCTCTCTCTCTCTCTCTCTCTCCTAGAGGCATCCTAATCCTTGTAACTCCCAGTAACACTCTCTCTCTCTCTCTCTCTCTCTCTCTCTCTCTCTCTCTCTCCTAGAGGTAAGTGACCACGTGATGTCTCTTCGGATGGACTAAAAAGCCTTTGAGACATCCTAATCCTTGCAACTCCTAGTAACTCTCTCTCTCTCTCTCTCTCTCTCTCTCTCTCTCTCTCTCTCTCTCTCTCTCTCTCTCTCTCTCTCTCTCTCTTTCGAGCAGTGCCATTTTGCTTGGCGAGACGTACTTGTACACAGTCTGATAAATCAACAAATATCGCGCGTTTAACATTCGACTAGAAAAAGAATTATATCTAGAAGTGTTCGTGAATTGTCGGCGATTAGATTAGTGTGAAAATAGTAGGATAAAGCATCTATTAAGTTAGTTTACCGAGTGAAGTATTGTAAATCAGATCAGGATGGCAGTAAGCTCAGAATGTGGGAAGAGAAGGAGAAATCTTGTGCTTCTTGCAGATCTGCAATATGATGAGTTAGCAGGAAGGGAACTAGGATTTATCATCTACGAGATCAATAACCGCCCTAATCAAAAAGACACAAAAGTATTCATAGAAATATTGGAAGGATATGATCTTTCAAACTGGAATAAATCATTAGAAAACATCATGAAAATAATCGAAGGAGTTCCAAATCAAATCCAAGTGGTCAAGAGACTTATAAAGAAAATTTACATCAATCAACTTTTCCGACAATGAAAATGATTAAAGTGAACATTGTGAATATACTAAATGATGCAGCAGGAAAAAGAATGCCAAAAGCATGCAAGGTGTGTAAGGTGTGGTATAGCATAGTCAATCCGCAAAACCTGATCAGAAAATGTTCAGCATGCAACATTCCCACGCATCCACAATGTGCTGAGGTCATGCAAAATACGTGTAAGGATACCAGAGTATTTTGCTCAACATGTCTGTCATGGATAGACAATGTTATTAAATCAAGACTTAATGTGCAGATAGTAGAAGATGAAGCAGAAGAGGAAGAGGAAGAAGAGGAAAATGGAAGAGAAGAAAACAAAACTGAAATGACAGAAAAAAATAATGAAAACAAAGAACAAGACAAGAGTATGGATGCAGAGATACTCATAGATAATACATATGAGGCAATTAAGCAGTAACATATGAAGAAATAAATTATGACATGAAAACAGAAAATAAAATCCTGAAGAGGCTTTACCCAGATCTGAATACTGGTGGGATAGAGATAAAAAAAAATAGAAAAGAAAGACAAAGTCTGCACCCTTTTGAAAAGAGGGAATTGCAGATTTGGTGAAAAATTTTACTACAAACATCCCAAGGTATGTCACAATTATGAAATCTATGGTAAATGCGCATCTCTAGACGGCTATGAGGATGATTGCAGAGATCTTCATCCAAAAATATGCAAAACCTAAAAGAAGGAAAAGGATGTAAGTTCGACAAAAGATGTAAATATATGCACCCTGTAGCCATGAATCAAAATCAATTAAATAATCTATTAAATAATACAATCCAAAATAGAAAGGAAACTAATAAAGAGAGGAACATAGAACATGAGGTGAAGGAAAAAAGCAAGCCATCACCGCGATATGGAGTGTCAGCAAAGAATTTCCAAGCATCAGCTCCAAGATACAGCTCAAGAGATAAATACTGTATATATGATGCTAGGGGATGGTGCAGATATGGAGAAAATTGCAGATTCAGACACAAAATGAATAATTATGATGAAGGAAGATCAAATATTTTGGAAAAGTTGGATGGAATAAGTCAGAATTTCTGGAAATGAAGAAAAGAACAACATACCAGAACAGGAAAGAGACATGGGAAAATCCTTATTATAAATGAAGGAGATAATGCGCAAACCATCATAGTGATGAATGCACAGGATTTAGTTACGAGTAGCTCAAAAAGAAAAATAGAGTACTTAGAAGAACTAACCCTAATTGAAAAGAAAATAGATATAATGAATATAAGTGAAACCTGGTATTCCCAAGAGACTGGTAATGATGATCAATCAAAAGGGTTCCAAACTTATATATCAGATAGAAAAAAAATAGGAATCAAGGGGAACCGCTATATATGGGAAAGACAAAAAACAAGGAAAAATATATGAGAAATATAGTAACTCAGAATGTGAACTAATAGCGGTAGAATTTGAATCTGAAAAATTAATGAATATAGTAATATATAAAAATTGGATGATATATGTAGAAATCACAAGGACTGGACTATTCTCCTATCCGGAGACTTTATCTTTCCTTTCGTAGACTGGAAAGA
>NC_087219.1:57471754-57489254 GCF_015104395.2 Macrobrachium nipponense | reverse complement strand
TATATCAAAGTACCCGTCGCTTTATCATCGAAGAAGGTTTCTTAAATAGAACTTAAGGAAGAGCTTTACTTTAGTCTCCACTCAGACGTACTTTGGCGACGCCTTGTACGAGCTGTTTTCTGAGCAGGAGTTCATAATGGTGTAAGGCCAGGCTAATAAAAATAAAAACAAAAAAAAACACACACATACTTACACACACAACGAGTACAACACATGACCTTCAGTGAAGGTGCTCAGTTACGCAAGCATTTATATATACTTCAGGTCGATGTTGTTCTACTTCCCGCTAGGAAGCAGTATTGCCCAATCTTATAGGCTTTGAGAGAGAGAGAGAGAGAGAGAGAGAGAGAGAGAGAGAGAGAGAGAGAGAGAGAGAGAGTAAGTATTCAGAACGAGACGAGGCAAACTTGCAGATGATATTTTCAATCGATGACTTTTCGCCCCATGGATGTTCAGTTTAAAAGAAGTTCTTAAATCGCTTGAAAAGAGTGATGACTCTTAGTTTTTAGGATAACGAAATGGTAAAAGTTCCTTTCAACAAACTTGATACTGCACTGTAATTGAAATGTGTCCCTTTCAAGGTCGGGAGACTGGAACTTTTTTTAATATCTATCTTTTTAGAATTCTCAAGGCCATTTACCGTCCTAAGCGTCCAGGATTCTGGAGAAGACTCCGACATCTATCAACAGTTTCCATGTGTCCTGGATAGGTGTGTTATGCAATACGGTGGAAGAGGGAAATGTTGACTGTAGCGACGATCAGAAAAATTTGGCTGATTAACAGAGACATCCTCCATCAGAAAAGAGATATTAATTAATATTCTCGGATACGTTCAGCAATATACAGTAATAACTTTGAATCTGGCATTCTGGAAGAGAGAGAGAGAGAGAGAGATGAGGAGAGAGGACGAGAGAAGAGAGGAGGACGAGAGAGAGAGAGAGAGAGAGAGAGAGATTTGTTTTTCTTTCAAAATACAAGTGGAGGACATTGTCACTTAGTATTTCAACTATATCATGATGTAAAATAAAGGTAAAAGGACAAATTCTTGACTCAATAACGGTGTTCCATTCACCTGCAATCATTTCTCGGAAACAAAACTGTAGTATTTCATTCTCTGGCAATTTCTGCCTTCAGAAACACACCAACGTCCTTGTGGATGAGCGATACTTTCAGAGGTCAATTCCTGACGAACTCCGGCCTCCGCCATCCATGTTTTGCGTGGAAGATCTTCCGCCTCATTTTCATCGGAAATAATCTCGCAATCTCCATTTTCGAGGAAGACGTGATATAATTTGAATTAGAGTTTAGGCCAAAGGCCAAGTACTGGAACCTATGAGGTCATTCAGCACTGAAAGGGGAATTAACAGTAAACAAAAGGTTTGAAAGGTGAACAGGAGGAGGAAAACCTCAAAGCAGTTGCATTAAGAATCGATTGTAGGAAAGGGTGGAAAGTGAGATGAAAGAAAGCACTTATGAAAGGAGGTACAATAAAAGGAACGAAAGGGGTTGCAGCTAGGGGCCGAAGGGACGCTGCAAAGACCCTTAAGTAATGCTTACAGTACACCGCATGAGGTCCACTGACGGCACTACTCGCCTAACGGGGAACGTGAATATAGGCATCAGGAGTTTCGCTGTTATCGTTAATGAGAAAATTCCTTGATAAAAAAAGTACAAACACACATACACAATCTCACACACACACACACACAAATATATATATATATATATATATATATATATATATATATATATATAGATATATATATAGTATATATATATATATACATATATACATACATATATTATATATCTATATATATATATATATATATATATGTAATATATGGTATATATATATATAATATTAGATTTGTTATAATATATATATATATATATTATATATATATTATATTATATAGATATATATATATATATATATATATATATATATATCTGTATCTATATATGTATACACACCCATTCTAAAAGTGCATATTTACGAAGTCATTAAAAAAAATAAAAAACATATATATGCTGACCTTCGTATAATCCTCTACCTTCAAAACTATGTGAAGGGTCTATATGACATTTAAAAAAATATACCCACTCGCTGTCAATTTGCCAATCATGGCTTCAGCATTTTGACGTGCTCGAAAGATTGGTGTTAATGGATGGAGACATAATTCCAAAAGAAAAAATAAGAGAGGGGGAATGGCAGGTAGAGGACGAACAAGAGAAGGATGAGGAAGACATGGCCCCACGAGAGGAGCAAGAGATGAGGCAGACCTGAAGAATATGCTCGATGAGGGGGGGGGGGGGGGGAGTTACAAGGATTAGGATGTTTCAAAGACTTGTTTAGTCCATCCGAGGAGACATCCTGTGCTCTAGGAGCAGGTTTTACCTGTTCATTCACAGTCCAAATGATTTTGTCCCTAGATTTATTTTAAACTCATCCGCCACTGTTGCTGTTTTACAAACTTCTGGTGAATAAGGTCTTGTCTTGATTTTTTGAGAGAGAGAGAGAGTAGAAATAGAGAGAGAGAGAGAGAGATTTATTCTTCTAGTTCTCTATACCGTTTAGAAAAATGTATAGCATTTTTAACCTCATTTTATTCATGTATATAGCCGAGTTTTAGAATACCGTTTTCATTTTGTGTGTGTGTGTGTGTGTGTGTGAGAGAGAGAGAGATGAGAGAGAGAGAGAGTTATTTCTAGCGCGTACTTATAATGTACGGTTTCTCGGAAGCATTTTCCTTTATGCCCTGAAATTGATACTAAAGAGAGAGAGAGAGAGAGAGAGAGAGAGAGATTCACTGGTTGATATCCTGACTGATTGATTTCTACGAAACGACGCTACAACAGCAATCATCAAAACCTTTTTAAGGTGAAAACCTTCCTTACATTTTCAACATGATTATAAATCATGAAAGCTTCATAATAATAATTCCTCTATGTAAAACTTTAAAAAATCTTCATCGGACAAAACCAATTTTGTAAGATTCCAGCTTCACACAACATTCGCTCCCAAAATCTCTCTCTCTCTCTCTCTCCCTCTCCTCTCTCTCTCTCTCATCTCTCTCTCGTCTCCTCTCTCTCTCTCTCTCTCTCTCTCCAATATCCTCCAGTATCTATTTATGACAGGATGGCTAATGATTGTCTAATATGACATTGATAAAACCAAAACTATAATGATATACAGCTAATAACACATTTCCTGTATAGACTTCTATTAGAAATTTGTAAACAAATAAATAAATAAAATAAAAATAAAAAATAAAATAACAATCCAGAACTCTTGAACTTTCCGAATTCTTATAAAAATATGCTCCAAAATATTCTTACAGGAAGGTATAACTAGTCAAAAGGTATGTTTTCTTTGTTTTGTATAGCTTAAAACTAACACAATCTCTCTCTCTCTCTCTCTCTCATCTCTCTCGCTCTCTCTCTCTCTCTCTCTCTCTCTCTCTCAAAGAGAAATTAAAAATTCCCAGCGTCTCTAATAATTTGTCGACCAAATTATATCCCCAAAAATATAACCAGCAAAGGTCTTTGAGGAATAAGTAACATACGAAGAAGCAAGTTATTCGAGTTACAGTAACTTCTCGGGCCGGAATATTACCTTAAAGACTTGATGGGAAAATCTCGAAAGAGACGTAATTAGGCATCAAAAGAAGCTTAAGTTTAATGAATGCAATTAAGTACCATAAGTTTAAAAAAAATGTTTGAATAAGAGTTCCTACAAAATATTTTAGTCGCGGCTGTGAAAGACTGAAAAGTTAACCGGTATTTCTTTAATTGATTACGTACATGTTTACATGGATTGGGGGGGGACACGGCAAGTATTTATGGATGTCTAAGTATGTTCATCAAATTGTTCGTAAAAACTCCTGTACAACGTATGTGAGGAAAATACAGTCTAATTACTTAGCTAAATATCTTATTTCTAATTACATGGAATGCGAACCCAGCAAGGAATTTATGGATGTTTAAGTATGTTCAAATTGTTCGTCAATACTCCTGTACAACGTTTGTGAAAATACAACCCTAATCAATTAGTTAAATATCTTATTCTAATTATAAAGACATGCTGGCCAAATAAAATAAGGAAACAGTAAACGTCAGAATTGTCTATCACCGATCACTCCGCAACTGCGGGATAATCGTATTCACCACAAACACTGAAAAAGTCACGATTTTCCGTAACTCGCAATTTGGAAAATGGAGGAAAGCACGAAACCTTTCCGCTCTTCAGCTCGTAAAAGTTGGCTGATTATAAACCGGATCGTTTCCATGCAGAGCAGAATTCTTTAGTATCTGAGAAATGGTTTGAAATCTCTCAAGTTTTTTTTTTTTTTTGTATGGTGATTTTACGTTGTATGGAACCAGTGGTTATTCAGCAACGGGACCAACGGCTTTACGTGACTTCCAAACCACGTCGAGAGTGAATTTCTATCACTAGAAATACACATCTCTGACACCTCAAACGGAATGGTGGAGAATCGAACCCGCGACCACCGAGGTGGGACGCCAACACCATACCAACCACGCCACTTAGGCGCTTTCAGTTCTTTTGGGGACAATAAATCCCTGACAAATCGAACGAGACTTTCGCTAATGATCGCAGTTAAAAATGTAACTCAATTCTTAGACGACAGAAGCTCCGCGAAAAAGACCAAGGAAGAATTTTGTCACGATGCACCAAACGAGGTCTTTCATTGGGGACATTGTAAGAATAATGACGATTCGTCTCTTCCTTCCACATTAGCTTCAGACGGAGAGAAAGAAGTAAATGTCGTAAAATATCAAGAGCGTCTTTTACGGTCATCAGTTCGAGATAGACCTTTCAATACAGTTGATAAGGAAATGCGTTTTTGTTTTTTGTTTTTTTAAGGTAAACGCATTTTGCTATTATTAGGATAATTGAAAATGAGGAGTTTTTTGGGATGAAACTTTCAAGGAATGCTAGTTTTTTAGTACTGAAATATACACTGACTCTTAATCGAAAGGAATTGGTTATCAAAGAAGCAAAAAAAAAAAGGAAAGAAAAAAAAAAACAATGGACACAATCTGGAATAAGCTTAGATAAAAGTGGAGTTTTCGTATCTGTCTTCTCAGCAAAGTTTAACTTCCTAAAAGCGTCTTCCAATAGTTGGAAAAAAAAGTCAAAGAAACTGCTCTTTTCCGCATAACGACATGAACGTTAAGTTGTTGAGAATATGACAGATGAAAGCAGGATTTCTGGCTAAAAATGGTCTCGCGCACATTTTGACAAAAGAAAAATCAAAGGCGCACCTCAATGGAGCTTGAGGAAAAACCCAAAAAAACCTGAACGTTGATGACCATTTAACCAATCACAACAACCCTTTCAAAAGTGAACGTTTGCGAAATAGACGTACACAGATCTGTCCTACAATAAACGAGATGGAAAATAATAATCATCAAGCTTCAAATATCTATAATCAGCGCGAGGAACAGAGATACATCCTAAAATCGAAAAGGTTGCTTCGCTGTACCAAGACGATCCAAGATCAGTAGAGAATCGTCAATTGGGCAACACTTGGAAATGAAGATCCTTGGCCATCAGGTCAGGAGATTCATAATGAAATGGATCGAGGGCCTTAGAGAGGACATTTTTTTTGAGGACTGTAACTATAACAGCTGTTCGCAGGGGTGGGGGGGAAGCCCGTCCTGGAACAAAGCCATTTAATCTTGCAACAGCAAGACCTTTAGGAAAAGGGAGATTGATTGGACCGTGCAAAGTGAATGTCTTGCTGAAGGCCTCCTTTTTACCAATGAATTTTTAGAATAACACAGTTAGGAGAATAAACGAAGTTACATAAACAGATACACAGATAAGTAAAATAAGCGAGTGAATTCTGCTTTCTATCGAAATACTATTAAGGACATGATAAAATAATTACTCCTTAGAGCTTGGACTTTGCCTACCAGCTGTGCAAATTTTATTCCCGTTAATTTCTTACAGGTAAGAGTGGATGGATTGGGACAAAATAAATATAATAATATAGATATATTATAATATATATATATATATATATAATATATATATATATATATATATATATATATCTATGTATATATATATATATATATATATATATATATATTATATATATACATAGATATATATATATACACACATATATATATATATATATAGTATAATAATTATATATATATATATATATATATATATATCTATATATATACTATATATATATATATATATATATATATATAATATATATATATGATATATATATATTATATATATATATATAATATATATATATATATATATATATATATATATATATATAGATATATATATATATATATATATATATATATATATATATTATCAAATCATAAGATCGCCAAGAGTAAATAAGAATAAAAATGATTAAAGTGACAACACGGGATGACTACTCACCCAGTCACTTGCATTATTTGTTATTTGGAAAAGTATTTTGATAATTTTCCAAGATCTCGCGAGGATGAGCTAATTTAGAAAGATGTAGCGGATAAGTCACCTGGAAGACTGGCCAGTTAACGACAAAAAGTAAACAAATATCAGTTTTAACATTCTAGTGGTGCTGATACTTGTAATAATTTATGTACTAATTACATATATCGTAACGTATGTACATGCACGCACACACACACCCATATATATATATATATATATATATATATATATATATATATATATATATATATACTATATATATATATATATATAATATATATGTATATTTATGTGTGTGTGTTTGCAATTACATCTTAAGAGTTACAAGTATAAGTATCACTTTAGCGCTTTAACTGATAAGCGTTAACTTCTCAGTCTTCCAGGTGACTTATCTCTGAATTAGTTCATCCTCACGGAGTCTCAAGAGATTTTACAAAATTCCTTTTTCAAATAGCAAATGATGATGGTAACTGGCCGTGTCCCTGTGTAGTCACTTCAATCATTTTTAGTCGTCTTACTGTCGCTATTGGATAAAGCTACATCCGAGCTTACAACATCTGACAGAGAGTGATAATTCAAATATTGTATTTTGATCTTTTTCAAAAATTAATATGATAGTCTGGGTAATTATGTACAAACCGGCCTTTTTTAGGCAACTTTTATTTATTTTCTTTTAAGTTGCCGCCCTTATTCCAGTGGTTAGAGGCTTTATAAGATACTTTGTCAAGCAGTAACGTATTAAATGTGTTTTCTTAACTCCGGGAACATTTTCGTGAATGGCGTAACTATTTGTCCCGATAACAGTGTTGAGAAAATAAGGTTTTATGTTCACCCAAATACCCGTTTCTGGCCCACACCTGAAGTAAACAATAACAAGTAAAAATGCGCAAAAGTGGTGGCCTGTCCTACAGCGTTGTCAGACGCACGATTATGGCTAACTTTAACCTTCAATAGAATAAAAACTACTTAGGCTAGAGGGCTGCATTTTGGTGCGCTTGATGATTGGAGGGTGGATGATCAACATAGCAACTTGCAGCCCTCTAGCCTCGGTAGTTTTCAAGATCTGATTGGGACAGAAAAAGTGCGGTTGTTAAGAATGTGGGAAAACAGAAGCTGAAGGACAATTCCAAAGCCTGTCGACAGAGGGAAAGAAACTATCAAAAGATCCTCCCAGGATTACAGATTTCCATAGGCCCTTGAGAAAGTAACTACATAAATAGATAAAAATAAAGTAAACTTTAACAATAACACTCTTATATGAACCTGTCGCCTGTAATTAGATTTATTTAAAAAAACATTCAGTATAGATTATTAGCAACAGGCAATATTGCTGCCTGTCTTACAGAAATCATCTGCCTTCGAACAAATATGATTATTTACATATTTATTTTTTAATATTTTACTACGAATTTCTTTTTCAACTTTTTTATTTTTAGTTTTCTATTTAAATTTATTACGGCGTCAATAACCTAGATGTTGAGTTGGGTTGAGTTGAATATAGAATTTAGGCCAAAGGCCAAGCACTGGGACCTATGAGGTCATTCACCGCTGAAAGGGAAATTGACAGCAAAAAGGTTTGAAAGGTGTAGCAGGAGGAAAACTTCAAAGCAGTTGCACTATGAATCAAGTGTTACGAGAGGGTGGAAAGTATGATAAAGGATGAGAATATAAAAGGAGGTACAGTTAAAAGGAACGAAAGTAGTTGCAGCTGGGGTCGAGGGCACGCTGCAAAGAACCATAAGTAATGCCTACAATGCACCACATGAGGTCCACCGACAGCACTAGCCCCTACGGGAAATAACCTAGATGTTGTGACGCCAGTTTTAATAGACGTAATCAATCAATCAATCTATTATAGATTACATAACACCCCACCCCCATTTTTCTTTTCGAAGCAACAAAGACTCGCTGTGTGTTTCTGTAATATTATTTATGAACGAAATTGAAAACCGAGCTTTCCAAAGTCCGCTTCATGTATTTACATGCTCATATTTATTTTCTCATCAACAAATATTCCTCCTATTTCCATTATCATATTCCAAGATCAAAGACTAAATCGGAGTTTACCGCCAGATAATTTACTTTTATTAAAAAGCTCAGTTTCCAGTTAACTTCCGCAAGAAATTGTAATGTTGTCAGCAGTTCAATGAAGTGCGGAATTATATAGAATTTCTATTATTATTTACTTAATTAACAGTTTGCTTTCATCAACATTCCTAATAATTTCAGTACAACATAATGTCTACTTTTCCGCCTCTTTTACCTTTTAGCCAAATGTTAACCGATTTTCCGAACGATTTCCCAACATCGAGTCGTCAAATCAAAGACAAGAAAACGCTTTGACGCGGGATATAAGTCCCTCTCTCCAAACGAAGAGCATGGCAAGGGTAAGGGTGGTGGGGGGACGGCTCTCCTCTCTCTCTCTCTCTCTCTCTCTCTCTCTCTCTCTCTCTCAGGGAATGGCAACGGATGTGCAACACAGGCAGAATTGAGTGAACAACAGTATGACATCAAATATGAACAGCCGAGAGGCAACAGGATGAGAAAGGACAGAGGACGGAAGAATAAGAGAGTCGAAGGAAGGACAGGGAACAGGACGTGGATAGGTTCCATGAAGTTGAAACAAGCCAGTAAAAAGTTAAGTATATCTTAGTTTAACCAGACCACTGACCTGCTTAACAGCTCTCCCAGGGCTGGTCCGAAGGATTCGATATTTTTACGTGGCTAGGAACCAATTGGTGACCTAGCAACGGGACCCAATTACTGTGGGATCCTAACCACGTAATATCAAGATATGAATCTCTAATCACCAGCAACAAATTCCTCGATTCCAAAAGGGCAGAGCGGGGAATCGAACTCGGAACTACCGAATCTGTAGGCGAGCACGTAAACCACTCGTCCAACAAGGAATGAAACGAGCGTGAAAATAGAATCTAAGATTTCAGATCACGTTCTCTATTTTTCCTCTGAAACTGAAAAATTGTTACGATAAATGGCAGGTACTTTAGGTTTTTCAAAGACAGAAATAATTTCTTTTAACCAGCAAAGTTTTTCACTGATGTTATTGATTATTACAATTTTATCTTTACTCGTGTTCTGTTTATTCTTTACAATTTGTTAGTCATGATACTCTTATAAATTACGGTACTGGATGTAATACGCTACAGCAAAATCTCGTACTGATACGAGTGTTTCGTGTTACGATTATGTTTATATTTTGTAGAATATGATTTGTATTAATCATATGTCCGGGGAATAATTGTTTCTGTACTCTATAATCATTAAGTATGGCTACCACCTGTCCCTTCAGTCTCGAGACTCCTTGCTTAGTCTCGTTTTCTGTTAACCTCCTTGGCTTTGTACGAGCAATTGTCATTGGCTTTTCAGACTACGGGACCTTTAACCTCTCTCCAGCTGATCTGTGGTGGTAACTACATTTAGTTTGTTTTACATACTTGAAGAGTGTTTGTGAAGTGATTATTTACAATTGTTGAAGTATTCGTAAGTTTTTCTTATTTCATTTGTATGATCTGTACTGCTGTTATTTATTAGTAACTTGTGGTATTTGTGTAATTAATATATATATCTAGCATTTCTTTCATATTAATTACGTTCCTTAATATTCTGGTTTGATATAAAAGTGACTGTGGGTGTTTGTGTAATGACTCCTCTCCTACTCCTAGACTAACTCATAGGAGATCGTTACATTTTGGGGGCCTGACCGGGATTACGAGTTGCTGTTTTCAATGATTATTAGTTATATTCGGAAGTGTTCATCATGTAAACTTCACACACACGTCTGTATGTAGAATAAACTGCTTTTTCGGTATCAAATATCAGGATAATGTTTTTCGTAATCTGTTTATTTTTCAAATAAGTTTTTTAAACTAAATGTATTGTCAATTGTTTACTACTGCCATAATTTTCGGTTGAAGTTTAATTGAGTGTAGCTTCCCTAAAGTGTTCGTCTGACTGCTAATCCCTTCGGTAGATTAAGTTCTCAGTCATTTATGCCGTGTTGGTGTCTTAGCAATACCTTGCTCCCGATAGTATTGACTAGTTTAGAGTTAAAAGGGCACTTCGTGTAGTTCCTTGCTCCTTGTTTGACTGTTATTTTAGGGAAACTGGTAAGCTATCTTTTGTTGTAGCGACCTAAGCACGTCACTATCGTTAAAGTAGTTGTTTAGTCTGGACTAGCGGTTTGCTCCCGTACAAACAATTGGTCTTCACATGACAACGCTTTCGAAGCGTCTGAAATTCGTTCTTACGAGCTGTTTCGTCTTTAATGCTTCATTCATACTCATACTCGCATATGCAAATCTTATTAAACGTACGTATCTAAATGTAATTTTCGTCAGAATAATTTTCTTTGTTGCCTATTAGTCTTAGTGATTTTCAGTGTCATTGATAAATTTTTCACTGATTAGACTTCGACCAACTTTATGTTCAATTTCCTTTACTACTCATAACTATTGCTTGTATACCCTGGCACTAGTTCGTGCTTTGCATTTTAATGACTTGACCCTCCTGATATTTTGTATCGTTAGAGTAATAATCTCCGAAATGCCTTTTGATGTATCAGAATTTTGTAGCAAACCCTGCTGGTGAACTTTTTTCAGCTTTCTCAAGCTAAGAAGGTGGACTTGCTGTACCTTGCTAGTCAGCTTAGTATTGAAGTGAGCCACACAGCGCTTAAGGTCAAATTCTAGACTCTTATTTTGGATTACTATATTGATGAGGATGTTTTTACTGAAGAACAGGTAATTAACTTGAGGTCAAAGCATAGTAAAGTAGATAAAGAATTAGAGCTAGCTAGAATACAGTTAAGATTAAGGGAAGTTAGCAAAAGAACAAGAGGATTATCTTTCTCGGAAGAGGTTAGAGGAAAAGCAGAAGCTTTTGGACTTGGAATTAGAATATAAGATTAAAGAGGCAGAGTTGAATAAGAGGTTGGAAGAGGAAAAGGGTAAAATAGCTGTAGAAAAGCACCGTGAAGAGTTTGATATTTCTAGTTCTCGGCCCATTTATTTTGACTTGTCTAGAGCAAGAAAGCTTGTGCCATTTTTGATGAGAAAGACGTTGAAAGTTTTTTCATAGCTTTTGAAGATATTGCTGCTAATCTAGAATGGCCTGCAGATCAGTGGTTATGGTTAATTATACCCCAATTACGTGGCAAAGCAATTCAAGTTGCATCAAATTTAATTGGTGAAGGTTACAATGTTATAAAGCAAAATATTCTAGATGCTTATGCTAATTGCTATCACCAGCGAGGGTTTATAGACAATTGTTTTTCGGAATGCTACTAAGACTATCTTACTTCTCAAACATTTACAGAATTTGCTAATCAAAGCTTAGGTTATTTAAAAAATGGCTTGCAAGTGAAAAAGTCGCTAATTTCAATGAATTAGTTAATCTAGTGGTCTTGGAAGAATTCCATCGGAGATTACCACCACCTATTTCGATGTATATAGCTGAGAGAGAGGATCAAAGATCTAATGAAAGCTGGAAATCTTGCTGATAACCATAGCTTAATCATAAGAGTAAAGCCTAAATTTCCTGGTAAGTCTAAAGATACTGATGGTAATGGTGCAACTGGTATTAGCTCTTGTGCTTATTGTTAAGCAGCCTGGCCACACAAAGAATTGTACAAAACCAGGTTGCAAAGTGGCCAATCAGTCTAATAAGGGTATCCCAGTCAGTGGTTAAGAAAAACTAGTTTGCATTGTGCTGTTGATCAGATAGATTATTTCAAAGAATTTGTTTGCCATGGCCTTCTCAAATTCAAAAGAAAGTATCTATACTAAGAGATACAGGGGCTGCTCAGTCCATAATACATAAGAAAGTCTTGTTCCTGATCTTAAATTTACTAATGAACATGTAGTTGTTTCAGACTTTTCAAGTCGTAAAGTATTGCCACTTGCTGAAGTAAATCTTAATTGTTCCCTTATGTTAATGAAACTGTAAAAGTTGCTGTCACTGATAATGAATTTCCTGTTAATGTAGATAATTTCCTCGGTAATGATTTAGCGGGTAGTAAAGTAATGTGCAATTTGATAATTTATGATCCTGAGAGCAAAGGTGATAAACAAGAGTCACAGGGTACTAAGCCTAAGGATTCAATTTGTGTAGTAACTCGCTCAAAGAAATACTATGATGAGCAACCTAAGAATGTACCTAATGTTTCTATCAATCATTCAAACTTACCTGATCTGTTAACCTTTCTAAAGATAATTTTGTTTATTAAATTACAGCAGGAAGGACGGTAGTTTGATAATAATTTATATGAAAAGGCTGTTCAGAAATCAGATATTGACAAAGTTCCTTGCTACTACATCGAGAAAGGGAATACTGATGCGCTTGTTTCGACCTTCTAAATTGTCGGCGGTGAAAGAATCATGGGCAGACTGTGAGCAGGTTATAGTTCCATTTCACTAAGAAGTAAGATTCTTGAAATTGCTCATCGTGCCGATTCTCATTTAGGGTAAGTAAAAACTTATCAAGCTTATCTTTTAATTTCTACTGGCCAGGAATGAAAAATTATGTAAAAAGCTTGTACAGTGTTGTCATATCTGCCAGATAGCGGGAAAGCCCAACGAGGTGATACCACCTGCACCATTAAAAAAACTATTGCCCATTCCACATGAACCATTCAGTAAAGTTGTTATAGATTGTGTGGGTCCTTTGCCCAAAACCCGTAAAGGTAATCAGTATCTGCTGACTGTAATGTGTCCCTCCACAAGATTTCCAATTGCCATTCCTTTACCTAATATAACTGCCAAAAAGATTGTGAGAAAGTCTAATTAAAGTGTTTACTGTCTTAGGTTTTCCTAAAGAATTACAATGTATAGGGGGAACAAATTTCAAAAGTGAGGTTTCCAATCTGTCTTGAAAGAGCTGCATATTAAACAATCCTTTTCTTCAGCTTATCATCCACAGTCTCAGGGTGTGTTGGAAAGGGCACATCAGACATTGAAAAGCCTTCTTGGAAAATATGCCTTGGAATCTGCAAGAGACTGGGATGAAACCCTGGATCTCTTTATGTTTGTGGATACGCAGTGTTCCAAACGAATCCCTTGGAGTTTCTCAGTTTGAAATGCTTTTTGGTAGCAAAAGCCTAGAGGATGTGCTAAGACTTGTTAAAGAACCAAAGAAAATTTAACTGGTGAGGTTGAAGTAGTCACTCCTGTAAACAGTTTCTCAGTATTTGCAAAACATGAAAGACAGATTTGACAAAATTCATAAATTTGCCTTCATAATCTGAAAGTTTCACAAGAGAAAAATGAATGAAAATTATAACAAAAAAGCTAAGGTGCGAAAGTTTTACAGTTGGTGACAATGTTCTAGTTTATTTTCCAATTTCAGGATCTCCATTAAAACATAAGTTCTCTGGTGGTACCATATAAGGTATCAAAAGTGATAAATAAACTTAATTATGTTCTCTACTCCTGACAGGAAGAAGTCTACCCAGCTAGTTCATGTCAACCTAATTAAACCTTACCATAAGATTTCCCCAGTGTTAGTTTTGATAGCAGTGTGCAAACCCTGTGGAAGTCAAGTTGTGCAAAACCTTGTGGAGGAAGTACTGAAGACTACGATGAAAAAAGATAGCCACTTAGACATGAATACTTCATGGACAGATTTTTTTCAACTCTGATATTCTTGCTTCCTTAGATAAGTATTTTGAACACGTGACTTGTGAGCAGAGAACACATTGCAGAGCCTGTTACGTAAAATATGAAAGTGTGTTCAGATATTCCTGGTAAACTGTAATATTGTTTTACATGATATAAAGCTTCTCCCTAATACCTTTCCTATTAGACAACCGTACTATCGTATTGTGGGTGAAAAACTACAGTTAATGAAAAGTGAAGTTGAATATTTATTAAACAATGGATTAGCTTCCCCTAGTTGCTCACCTTGGGCTTCGCCTTGCATTTTAGTTGCCAACCTAATGGGAAAGTAAGGATGTGCACGGATTATAGAAGAGTGAATAGTGTTTACAGAGAAGGACTCTTACCCACTTCCTAGAATACAAGATATCTTAGACAATATAGGAAATTGCAATTATTTAACTCAAATAGACCTCTTAAAGGGATATTATCAGATTCAGTTAACTGAAAATGCTAGAGAAATCAGTGCATTCATTACTCCTTTTGGCTTGTTTCAGTATAACGTTCTTCCCTTTGGCATGTGTAATGCCACTGCCACCTTCCAGCGTGTGATGAATGAGTTGATCAGAGATCTTGAAGATGTATATGCCTACTTGGACGACTTGGTTGTTGCAACAAGCAGCTGGGAAAAACATTTTGAAACATTGGAAAAATTGGTTCCACAAACTTCCACTCAAACAATCGACCATTAATCTTTCGAAATCTTGTTTTGGCAATGCCAAAGTTAACTATTTAGTCATGTAATTGGGTAGTGGTTCTGTTGTACCTAAAGATAGTAAAACATAAAAGCAGTCTTAGAATACCCAGTTCCTTCTAACCGTAAAGCAAGTACAGACTTTCCTTGGGAATGTCTGCTTATTACAGTAAATTTTTGTAAAAATTTTGCTATTGTTGCAAACCTCTCTATGAACTCACATCAGCTAAAGCAAATTTCATCTGGTCACCAGAATGCCAGAAACTCTTTTGATCAGTTAAAACTAATGTTAACCTCTCGTCAATCCTAAAATGCCCAAATGTGTACAAGCCTTTTATCTGCAGGTTGATGCTTGCAACACAGGTATTGGTGCTGTGCTTCTTGCAGTCAAAGGATGAAGAGCCATCTGACGAATCCCCATTGCTTCCTGTTTCATACTTTTCCAGGAAGTTCTCCCCAACTCAGCAGCGTTGGTTTACTGTAGAGCAAGAGCTCTATGGTGTTGTAGCTGCACTTCTACATTTTTCGGCGTATATCTGCATGGAAATACTCCTGTGACAGGTCGTTTATCAGACCACTTGCCATTTGGCCTTCCCTTTGAAAGGGCCAAGCTCCATAACAAGAAAACTGCTCCGGTGGTCTTTCATTCTCCAGGAATTCAATGTGAAAGTGAAGCATATTCCTGGAGCAGAAAATAAAGTAGCAGATGCATTGTCTCGCGTTTAGGCATCTTCAAGCATCTCTCCCATCCATCATAAATGGATGATCATCGTGAAACTTCTCAGCCGCCTTTTAGCACGGGGGGCTGTTACGATTATGTTTATATTTTGTAGAATATGATTTGTATTAATCATATGTCCGGGGAATAATTGTTTCTGTACTCTATAATCAGAATATGCTACCACCTGTCCCTTCAGTCTCGAGACTCCTTGCTTAGTCTCGTTTTCTGTTAACCTCCGTGGCTTTATACGAGCAAAATGTCATTGGCTTACAGACTACGGACCTTTAACCTCCTCTCCAGCTTGATCTGTGGTGGTAACCTACATTTAGTTTTGTTTTACATACTTGAAGAGTGTTTGTGAAGTGATTATTTACAATTGTGAAGTATCCGTAAGTTTTTTCTTATTTCATTTGTATGATCTGTACTGCTGTTATTTATTAGTAACTTGTGGTATTTGTGTAAATTATATATATATCTAGCATTTCTTTATATTTTAATTTACGTTCCTTAATATTCTGGTTTGATATAAAGTGACTGTGGGTGTTGTGTAATGACTCTCTCCTACTCTAGACTAACTCATAGGAGATCGTTACAGTTCGTTACAGTTATTGCCCCAAAAACGTGATTGCATTGTCTGTGAAACCCATAGTAGTCTTCAGTATCATTGCTGGTTTTGCTTTTAGCTTTATGATGAACTGTCAAAAGCAACTTTAGCCTTTCGACTGATATCAGAAAAAATGCCACATGTTTATCCTTTATAACGGAGCACACGACTCCGGTTAACCTTTACATATATTTCGAAACTATCTTATTGCGTCCACGAGAAATCAGTTTAGATATGTCTCAGAATTATCACAAATTTATAAAAATTTTTAATCTGCACATTATTGATCTAGCTTTCATTAACAAGGCCTCAATTTTAAGTTTCAATTTTTCGAACTGACTGAAATAAGAGACTGCAATCTTCATGGGTGGTGAATGGGAAGAGAATGAATTGAGTGGCGCTAAAACATTGATGTTAAAGGCGTGAAATAATGTTCCACATCCGATATAAAACCAAGAATAAAGGCCCGTCCACACGGTCGAACTTTGCCTGATAGCTTAGTTCGATGTGAGCCAGAAGGTGGGGAAAAGTCAAAACCTTAAAACTTACGGGCAGTTTCTCCGCATCTGACGTCACATCGAACAAAGTCTGTCGGGCTTCTCTGCATCTGATGTCACATCGAACAGTCTGTCGGGCAAAGTTCGACCGTGTGGGCAGGGCTTAACGCCACAAGGTTTGCCTTTTCAAGGACATCTCTCAATATAGTAATTACATTGAGTTCAGTTAAGTTGAATATAGAATTAGAATTTAGGCCAAAGGCCAAACACTGGGACCTATGAGGTCATCCAGTGCTGAAATGGAAAGTGACAGTAATAAGGTTTGAAAGGTGTAACAAAAGAAGAAAACCTCAAAAGCAGTTGCACTATGAATCAAGTATTAGGAGAGGGTGGAAAGTAAGATGGAAGAAAGAGAATATAAAAGGAGGTACAGTAAAAGGAACGAAAGGGGTAGCAGCAAGGGACCGAAGGCACGCTGTCAAGAACCTTAGGTAATGCCTAGAGTGCACCGCATGAGGTCCGCTGACGGCACTACCCTCTATGGGGAGCTACGGAAGTAAACTTAATCTAGTCCCAATGCACATTTATAAACGATTTCATGTATTATGATGCCATCAAGAGTTAACGTCTGAATATATGATCACGGAAAGAAGGGTAGGGCCACCTTAGTCCAGGTTAAGTAAGGTAAGTCATGACCTTACCTTTCGAATATAATCAAGATCTAAGACAATAAGGAAAAGATGCGCGGAAGTTCTTCGGCGGAATCTAGTTTTCTGTACTAACGTATAGTGCTGCATGAAACTATCTGCCACGGCCCATGAAACTTT
>NC_087219.1:57461754-57464254 GCF_015104395.2 Macrobrachium nipponense | reverse complement strand
TTATGTTTGTTAGGGAGGTGGCATCTTCAACAAAATTGAGATCATACAAAGTATGTGTTATGACTGTATATTGCACATGTTTTACAGACATGATATATTATATATATATATACTATATATATATATCTATATATATATATATATATATTATATAAATATATATATACATACATTATATATGTTCATATTATAAACATATATAATATATATATATATATATATATATATATATATATATATATATATATATATATATATATATGTAACACATCCACATGAGAGGAGTTCCTTAAACACAAAAAGGTGTCATCCACATACCTGTGTTAAAGGAAAAACTATGACACGTGGATTTGTTGTATGATGATTTTAATTCTCATCACCCTAACATATATATATATATATATATATATATATATATATATATATATATATATATATATATATATATATATGTGTGTGTGTGTGTGTGTGTGTGTGTGTGTGTGTGTGCGTGTGTGTGTGTGTATAACTGAATCACGAAAGTTTGGAACGTGATAAATTCATAAATAAAGGCATAAGCCACGAGGGAAAGATAAGCGGAGTTTCTGCAAGATCTTTCGATTCAACGTCCTTTACTTAGCAGACAAACTGATTTACATGAGAAATTGAGAGTACAGGAAAGGTGGTATAAGTGACAGACAGGGATTATAAGGAGATTAGTGCCTAGAATCCAAATACCTGGAGAATGAGTAACCTTTCCAAACAAGCATAAACATGGGTACAATTTAAGAACAAAAAGATTAAGTCCAACTGCTCAGACACAGGGACAAGACAATTAAAGGATTATACAGGGCGGCAGCTGACCACATTCAGATCTTGGGTAAACAAAAACATTCACAAAAACATATTAAAACATATATATAAAAAATATCTCTAAGGCAACTAATTTGTATTTACGTCTGTAATTATATCTTTAAAGTTATTCTTAAACATGTTACAAATACATGGGTCTAAATGAAACAAGGGTCTAAATGAAACAGGCCACGACTAATATTAAAATTACAATGGGAAGTAAGTTGTATTGTGGCAGATTCTAAAAGATTTCGTGATAAGACATCTTTTGCTCTTGCAATTACTGAACTACCAATCCAATTTATCCAGTGGTCGTTTTCACTTAAATGAATGAATATTGCATTAGATATTTGCCCAGTTTTAACAGAATATTCATGTTGTTTTCATCTTATTTCTAAGCCCTTGCTCGACTGTCCGAGTTAAAAGGAGGGGCAGTCCATACATGGAATTTCATATATTATGTTGTTGCTTTCCCTGGGGCCATTTTTGATTAACATTCCTTTTAATGTGTTATTATAGGAAAAAACAAGGTTGACCTTAAAGGTTTTTAACAATGATTTAATGGTTTCCAATCCGTTAAAATAAGGCAAACTGAGAATGTTCTTAGAGTCTTCTTTCTCCGTGTTACATTATACTATAAAACTTTTTGTGGGTTTTATTGTAGCAAATATCTAATATATGTGAAGGATAACATAATTCTTTCCCTATTTTTCTTATGTATTCAATTTCTTGATCCAAATATTGGTGACTGACAATGCACAATGCTCATAAAAACATTGAAGAAAAAATTGATATTTTGATGTTAAGATGGTGGCCTGAAAAGAAATGAGCATAAGTTAAGTTGTTGGTTGGTTTTCTATAAATACTAAATTTACATTGAAATGGTTCTCTATGTATCAAAACATCTAAGAAAGGGAGGCAATTGTATTTTTCCAATTCTAGTGTAAACTTAACCGATGGTACCTGGTTATTTAATTTAGAGAGTAAATTATTTACATCAATACCAGTAGGCAGAACAGCTAAAATATCATCAACATATCTATACCACTTTAAATGATATTAGGTAAATAGCGTTTTTCAAAGAATTCCATGTACAAGTTTGAGAGGAGTGGTGATAAAGGGTTGCCCATTGCCATGCCAAATATTTGTTGATAAAATTCACCATTGAATATAAACTTACAATTACAAATGCACAACATAGTGAGTGAAATAATGTGACTTACAGGTACAGGTAATTCATGCTGAGTTAGTTCATTACTAAGATATTCTAAAATAGAGTCTATAGGGACTTGAGTAAAAAGAGAACACACACCAAAACTAACGAATCTATCAGTGGGGCAATGAGTAATTTTGTTTAATTTATCAGCTAAATCTAGAGAATTATATATGTGAGAATCGGAGATGGTTCCAAGTAACGGGGACAAGATCTTAGTGATATATTTCGAAAGTTTATATGAAATTGAGCCAACAGTACTGATAATAGGCCGCATAGGGTTATTTTCTTTGTGCGTTTTGACTAACCCGTACAGGTAAGGTAGCGAAGGAAATTTGACTGACAATTTTGCCCAGTAGTTCTGTTTTATCTTTATGATTTTTTCACGGTGCATATTAATTTTTTTTATGAATTGATCAAGGGGATTTTTTTTTAGTTTTTTATAAGTCACATCAT
>NC_087219.1:57454378-57461254 GCF_015104395.2 Macrobrachium nipponense | reverse complement strand
GGACTAACAGTTGGGTTTGTGTACTTTTTCCGGGTACGAAACCGTGTTTGTCCTATATTAAACAAATTATTTTTTTATTAAATGTTTCATAATATTTTTCTTCATTACCCTTTCATACACTTTCATAATATGTGATGTTAGATCACAGGCCAATAAATTACTTGCCTCTAGTCTTGATCCACTTTTGAAAGTAGGGTGTGGTGATATATGTAATTGTGCTTATCATAAATCTTGCCTGTATCTACACTTCTGTCTTAATAATATTGCAAGTGGCTTTGCGGTAGAATTGACTACTTTCTTGAACAAATTAGCAGGGACACCATCAGGCCCTGCTGCAGCTCCATTTTTAATTTCATTAATTGCCTGCACAATATCAGCTTCATTAATTTCTATGTCAGCTAAATATTCACTATTTTCGTCCCTTACTTCTATATCATTATCTTCATTATCTATTCTAGGGGTGAATTCTCTCTTATATCGTTCTGCCAGTATGTTGCAAATTTCCTTTTTTTCATTCGTTAATCTCCCTTCAATTCTCAGAGGGCCTATTTCTATTCTTCTTTTATTCATCTTCTTCGCATATGAGTATAATAGTTTGGGGTTTTGCTTGATATTTAATAGGGTTTTTTCTTCCAAGTCCCGTTTTTCATTTTCTTTTGATTGTATAATCTTTTGTTCTGCATTTTCTATCTTACTTTTTAGTTCTATAACTTTCCATGCATTTTTTTCTTTTGCAAGACCTTTTTTCCACTTTCTGATTTTCTGGAACAAGATCCTTCTGTCTCTTGGTATGCATGAATGATGTTTACTTTTCTTCTTCGGTATATATTTATCCACTATTTTCTCCAATATTTTATATAATATCTCCGTATTTACCCTTATGTCATCACTTACGAAAATGTTATCCCAATCTTTGTTTAATTCTTCATTTAATTTCTGCCCTTTTATATTTTTACTGTAGAAAATTGTATTTTCCATATCCTTCCCACTTTTTCATTTCTTGCTTATCTCTATTTTCACTTGCTTTAGAATGAACTGTTAATTCTATGACATTATGATCTGAAATACTCGCATTATAAACTATTATTTCTTTAACATAATTCACCTCGTTCACAAATACTAGGTCTAAAGTATTTTCCTTTCTTGTTGGCAGATGATTTATTTGTTGAATGTTGAATTCTAGTGGCATATCTAATAGCTTTTCGAATTGCCTCTTATCTTCGCACTACTATTACTCTCTTTTTTATATGTATAAATGCCTCCACAATCTCCATCATTCTTTCCAGTCTACGAAAGGAAAGATAAAGTCTCTGGATAGGAGAATAGTCCCAAGTCCTTGTGATTTCTACATATATCATCCAATTTTTCAATTATTAAGTCAAACTCTTTAGTATTAGGAGGTCTATATATTACTGTGTTCATCAATTTTTCAGATTCAAATTCTACCGCTATTAGTTCACATTCTGAGTTACTATATTTCTCATATATTTTTCCTTGTTTTTTGTCTTTCCCATATATTGCGGTTCCCCCTTGATTCCTATTTTTTCTATCTGATCTATAAGTTTGGAACCCTTTTAGTTTGATCATCATTCCCAGTCTCTTGGGAATACCAGGTTTCACTTATATTCATTATATCTATTTTCTTTTCATTTTGGGTTAGTTCTTCTAAATACTCTATTTTTCTTTTTGAGTTACTCGTAACTAAACCCTGCGCATTCATCACTATGATGGTTTGCGTGTTTTCTCCTTCATTTAATATTGGTAGTAATAAGGATTTTCCCATGTCTCTCTCTTGTTCTGGTATGTTGTTCTTTTTTTCATTTCCAGAAATTCTGACATTAAAAAATCCAACTTTTCCAAAATATTTTATCTTCCTTCATCATAATATATTTTTGTGTCTGGAATCTGCAATTTTCTCCATATCTGCACCCTCCCCTAGCATCATCTATACCGTATATTTTTATCTCTTGAGCTGTATCTTGGAGCTGATGCTTGGAAATTCTTTTCTGACACTCCATATCGCGGTGATGGCTTGCTTTTTTCCTTCACCTCATGTTCTTTGTTCCTCTCTTTATTTGTTTCCTTTCTATTTTGGATTTTATTATTTAATAGATTATTTTAATATTGATTTTGATTCATGGCTACGGGTGCAATATATTTACATCTTTTGTCGAACTTACATCCTTTCCCTTCTTTTAGGTTTTTACATATTTTTGGATGCAGATCTCTGCAATCATCCCCATAGCCATCTAAGTATGCACATTTACCATATATTTCATAGTTTTGACATACCTTAGGATGTTTGTAGTAACATCTTTCTCCAAATCTGCAATTCCCTCTTTTCAAAGGTTGCATATTTTGTCTTTCTTGTCTATTTTTTCCTCTTTCCCGTCATTGTGTAGATCTGGGTAGAGCCTCTTCGGGATTTTGCTTTTCTGTTGGCCTATCGTAAATTTATTTCTTCGTAGGTATGCTGCTTTATTGCCTCATATGTAGTATCAATGAGTATCTCTGCATCCATACTTTATATCTTGTCTTTGTTTTCATTATTTTTTCTGTCATTTCAGTTTGTTTTCTTCTCTTTCCGTTTTCCTCTTCTTCCTCTTCCCCTTCTGCTTCATCTTCTACTACTTGCACATTAAGTCTTGATTTAATAACATTGTCTATCCATGACAGACTGTTGAAGCAAAATCTCTCTGGTATCCTTACATGTAATTTGCATGACCTCAGCACATTGTGGATGCATGGGAATGTTGCATGCAGCACATTTTCTGATCAGGTTTTGTGGATTGACTATGCTATACCACTCCTTACACAGCTTGCATGCTTTTGTCATTCTTTTTCCTACTGCATCAATTAGTATATTCACAATATTCACTTTATTCATTTTCTTTGTCGGAATATGTTGATTGATGTAAATTTTCTTTATAAGTCTCTTGACCACTTGGATTTGATTTGGAACTCCTTCAGTTATTTTCATGATGTTTTCTAATGATTTATTCCAGTTTGAAGGATCATATCCTTCCAATATTTCTATGAATACTTTTGTGTCTTTTTCATTAGGGCTGTTATTTGATCTCGTAGATGAGAAATGCCAGTTTCCTTCCTGCTAACTCATCATATTGCAGATCTGCAAGAAGCACAAGATTTTTTCCATCTCTTCCCGCATTCTGAGCTTACTGCCATCCTGATCTGAATTACAATACTTCACTCGGTAAACTAACTTAGTAGACACTTTACTACTATTTTCACACTAATCTTATCACCGATAGTTCACGAACACTTCTAGATATTTCTCAAATTCTAGTCGTATGTTAAACTTGTGATATCTGTTGATTAATCTGACTTCACGCGGGTACGTCTCACCAAGCAAGATGGCTACTACGAGAGAGAGAGAGAGAGAGAGGTGGAGGGGGGAAGAGTTACTATGAGTAACAAGGATTAGGATGTCTCGAAGGCTTTTTAGTTCATCCGAGGAGACGTCATATGCTCACTTATCTCTAGGAGAGAGAGAGAGAGAGAGAGAAGAGAGTGACGAGAGAGAGAGAGAGAGAGAGAGAGAGAGAGAGAGAGAGAGGGTATTGACGTACGACTAGGAATGAAAACTATCTGTGCATGAAGTCGAGGAGGAGTCTATTTCATATAATCAATCAGGCATTTACATCCCGATTGATATCAGTCGGTGTCATCAATCGTCTTGTAGTCTAGAGAGGTCTTCAAACATTCCCAGTAATCCATGAGCAACATCACGCATCAGAATTCATTGAGGTAATGCAACATAGAAATATCTCACTATGACAAACAGTGAACATATGAATATGATATTATAGCCAAATTATCTGTCTATCGTCCTTTATGTATACGTGTGTGTTTGTGTCTTTTTTTCTTTTAACAACTGAGCTGCAACCCCTTATGTCCTCGACCTCTGCTTGATTATCGCGGCAATCGCGAAGCGCCCTTCGTCTTCGGTGCCAATTTATCAGTTTATGATAATCAGAAATTAATATTACGTCCTCTGTAAAGTATATAAAGTCCCCTGATTGCTAAGTGACGTCCTTAGCTTCTCGCTCTTGTTTACCAACCCAAATCCACTGGATAATCCTTGCATATTCTCTCAGCTTAGTGTGCAAGAGCTGGAAATCGACAAGATGGGTTTTGTTCGGCATTATCCTTACGAGGTGATTCACCGATGCTCTTGTGAACTCTGGTGATAGGATTTAAACTTTATATGGACAACACACAGACATCCATGCAAGCGCTCAACGCGCGGACACAATGTACGAAGTACTTATATATGAACAGTCCTCTGACTTTGGCTAAGATTGGAAGTAGGTGACAATGACCTTATCCACTAGATTCGAATCTGTCCTCTTGAAGGACTTGTCATATACATACATATTTAAAGTGAATATATATTATATATATAATATATATATATATATATATATATATCAGGAAGATCATTAACAAAATCAAACAGGAGTCCCAGGAAGACAACAGTCTAAGAAGCATGCTTTACTAAGATAAGAAACGTTCCATGTTGCCTCAGCACATCATCAGTCTGCAAATTAAATTTTTTTAATAAATTACAAGGTAGGGGCACAAATTTTCACAAAAATAAGCTCTAGAATTTAAAACTTTAAAATAAAACATGAGCATATGAAGAATACTACCCATTCAAGGAGAGGTAAGAGCTAAGGGACCACAATAGTTCGTACATGCCCAGGTAACACTTAAGCCAGAGAGAGAGGAGATGAAGAAACATTAGAGTTTAAGCCTGGAGAGAGGTGCTTGATAAATAGACTCAAGGATCGTTAAGTAGGTTGTTTTAGTAGTGCCTATTAAACAAACAACCTACTTAACGACCCTTGGATCTTTATTTATCAAACACCTCTCTCCAGGCTTAAAAACTCTCTCTTCGTCTCCTCTCGCGCTCTCTCTCTCTGGCATAAGTGTTTTTCTGGGCATGAACGAACTATTGTGGTCACTAGGTAGCCTTCTCCATATGCTCATTTTTTTAAGTTTTAAATTATTATTTAATTTTAGCTGATTTTTTGTGATAATTCTTGCCCCTATCTTTTATGATTTATTATAAAAGCTTTTAATTTGCAGGCTGATAATGTGTTGAAGCAACATGAAACGTTTCGTATTTTAATAAAGCATGTTTCTTAGATTTTTGTCTAACTGGGACTCATCTATTATATATACAAGACTCCCAGGAAGAGAAAAATCTAAGAAACTTGTTTTATTAAGATACGAAACGTTTCATGTTGCTTCAACACATCATCAGTCTGTAATTTAAAAGTTTTTTATGATAAATTACAAGGTAGGGCCACAAATTATCACAAAAATCAGCTAAATTTAAAAATGATTTAAAACTTGAGAATAAAACATATATTCATATATATAATAATATATAAATATACATATGTATATATATATATATATCTTTATATATATATATATATATATATATATATGTATGTATATATACATATATATATATATATATATAATATATATATATATATATATATATATATATCATATAAAGATATATATATATATATATATATATATATATATATATATATATATATATATATATATATATAGATATATATATATACATATATATTTCTATATCATAAATATATATATATATATATATATATATATATATATATATATATATATATATATATATATATATATCCAATATACATATATATTATATTTAATAATATTATATTATATATATTATATTATTAATATATATATTATATATATATTATTTATATATATAGTACATATAGATTATTATGGATGTATGTTTGTATGTGTGTTCTACCACATAACTCTGAAACTCATTTATGTTCTACTGCATAACTCTGAAACTCATCGAGCAATTGCAACCAAACATTGTATACATATGACTTACTATCTTACCATTTTGAAAAGAATACTGTGTGGGTAAGGCATCACTGGCACCAAAGGAGGTCGGGGTGGATAAGGCTTCCCTGAAATGGGTCTGGTTCGGCCTCTGTAGACTTAGTAACTAATCAAACTCTACGAGATTATCACACCTCATTTCAGTATATATATATATATATATATATATATATATATATATATATATATATATATATATATATATATATATATATATATATATGACAATTAAACTTTCTGGAAAAGAATATTGTGGGGATAAGACATCACTGGACCAAAGGGGTGAAGGCAGAGATAGAGAGAGAGAGAGTAGTGGGGTGTTAGGGAGGAGAAAGAGAGAGAAAGTTCATTGGTTGTCATTCAGTTTTCCCAGGTAGTACTTGGTTGGTGAGATAGTATATGTGTATAGATAGATAGATAGACAGATAGTTGTGTGTTTTTATGTTGTATGTTTGAGGATTTTTGTACAGACAAAGACAGGCTATGGAAGCTCATACCTCTACCCATTTGGTGAATTTCACACCCTGTAGAGCTGTGGGAATGTTTTATTTTTACTTCCCGGCATTCAACGTGAGATGAAAGATTTGACTGCTCTTGGGTTCAAGAGAAAAGACAAGTCGGAGGCGTTTCCTCAGACTTTATGGTCTAAGGGAGCAGTGTATGCGTAATACAACTTTAATACCATTGAGGCCCTCGTCAGTTAAAAGACTTTAGTATCCCGGAAACACGGATTTGCATGCAAGACAGATGTTAATGGTGTAATGTGGGTTGGTGGGGTTGACGTATTGATGATAAACTTTCTATATACTTACAGGAATGCCTTGATATTTTTTCACAGGATTTTCATCCTATATTTAGCAGTGAAAGAATGAATGTTGCACTGTCAGTTGTGTATGATTTCCTCATGCCCCTTTATTTCTGAAG
>NC_087219.1:57444378-57449378 GCF_015104395.2 Macrobrachium nipponense | reverse complement strand
AGGTCATTCATTTGGATGAGCTCTTTGATGAGGATAAAACAAGGCGAGTCGAAGACGGTAAACATCTTCCGGGCGTTTCCTTAGTTTCTCTTTTCAGTTTCCTTGTTCGAAGGAAATTTATTCAGTATCATATTTGCTGCTCATAAATCTTCTGTAATAATAATATCTGAGTGGATCTTGTCAGTCCTCTGGGTGACTGTAAGGAAAACATGACACAGCCACCAACCCCCTGCAAACAGGTTTGTCCAACCTGGGTGGCAGAGTAGGTAGTGTAATGAGAGGGTAGGGGGGGACGTCCAACCTCCTCCTGCAAATCTGTTTATCCGCCCGGTGTGGGCAGGGTAGTTAGGGGAATGAGAGGGTGGGGGGAAGTCCAGCCTCCTCTTGCAAATCTATTTATCCGCCCTGGGTGTGGGCGGGGTAGGTAGGGAATCGGGAGGCAAAGGGAGACAGCAGCTCCAAGTTTCACTACTCGCGCCAACAAATTCGTTAGATGTAAATGCTAAGAAAATTTTATCTGATAAATATTTATTTGTTAACTAGATTTACTCCAGATTTTGGTTTATGAAACATTATATAGATTTTCGGATTATGACTTGTCATAAACGTTTCTTTATTCTATCTTTAGTCCGGTACGTTTATGTCGGTGTTCAAAATGAATTTGTTACCTCCAAAGTTTTAAATCAGATAGTTGGCTTTAGGTAGGAAAATTTTTTTCATCCAATTTCCCATTTATTCTTAGCATAATTATTTGCTAGTTATTTCTCTGTAACGCTGTTTATTCCTAGTCTTTTCTGCCTTCTGAAGCTAGTTATTCAGTTTCCCAATTAAGCCTTTACTCTTTTAATTTATTTATTACAAACTTTAACTGTCAGAAACCGTCATGATAATGGTGAAGTTGAATGAAAAAGAAGTTAATATTACAGAAGAGGAATTTCGTATTCACAAAAGCTTATTTATTTTTAAATGATTTTGGGATGTCTACTTTTTGTTAATATAATGAAAGATGCCTTGTATTTAGAAATTGTAACCCCTCTGAATCCCTCATGAAGGCCTCTGACTCGTGATCATTTATACTGCAATGTCTGTTGCCAATCAAATTCAGTCTAATAAAATGATTTTAAAGATGAGTCTTGCTGCAATAACAGAGACATATCTCGTTAGCTGTTGCTGTTACAAAATCGAAATCATTCCTAAATTTTTGGTCATTTCAGTATCATTTCAGTACAAGCTGGGTAGATCTAATTAGTATATTCAAGACATTGTAAAAATTTTCTTTTTATCGTGCACATAATGCGCAGTTGCGATCTGTGGCAGCAAGAATGTGCAGCAACATCTACTCTCATATAACATGCATACACAGTGTTTATTCTCTTGATAGTATTGGGTTTAGTCGCTTGAGATGCAAGCAATAATATCCTAGTTATCGACTCCAGGCTCTGATGAAGCATCGACTGTCAAACTCCCTCTTATGCAGCGCTTATGGTAATGATAATATAGCAGTTCTTATCAATTATATCAGTGTTCTCTTGCATTGCATATTCATCCTTTTTTCACTTCATATATGGCTTTATTGACATTCATACTCGGCCTGAATGGCACGTTCCTTCGTATGATCCAAGAAGTGAAAAAAAAAAAAAAAATTTCGTGGTAAAATGGTTTCCGTAAAGAACTGAAATAACATTTAATTTCAGTGTATTATCAGGAAACAAGAAAGAGTATCCAAATTATAATTAGCTACTTCTTTTATCAGGAATTATAAGAAAATAAAATAATATTTTATTTTCTTATAATCCTATTCATTAGCTTTATAAATAGCATAGAATATATATAAATATATTTAAAGTGTATTGGCCCCTGATAATTTATGTTTTATAATGATATTTCATTAGCTTTATAAATAGTATAGAATATATATCAAATATATTTAAAGTGTATTGGCCCCTTGATTTTTCATTTAATGTATTTACTAAGACTGGATAATCATTTTAAAAATCGGTGTCATTAAAACGCTGTTTCTAAAGAAATTACACAAATATTGGAGAGCGTCGTGTTAGACGCGCATGTTTGTGATGAGACACATTTCACAATGCATGGAACGAACAGCGTCATTTTCATTCATAAGCAAAGAAACTACTGGTAAAAAAAGATAATAATAGAAAGACAAGCAGACAGAGATCTCATTTCACCTCGTTGTGAACCTGAATTTTATGTTGATGGACTTATGAGATGTGAAACCTTCGTTGGTTTCGAAATCATCAGAACTTTATTCAGGCTGCTTTTTGGTGACATGAAGCAACTTTTTCTTCCGTTAGATTCTGCAGTCAGGGCTTATCAACAATCAGTCTTGGCCTATTTTGTCGTTTCTGGGATTTCATTAAACACTCAAAACTCCTGCCTAGATTTTTCAGTCCTGAACAAACTTGATGTCAGTGATCCCCGCTCCACAAACCATCGCCCTTGTTTCTTCGTTAAACGAGTGGTTTACGTGTTCTCTTACCGAATCCCCGCTCTGTCAACGTTGAATCAGAGGAATTTATCTCTGGTGATTAGAAATTCATTTCTCGATATAATGTGGTTCGGATCCCACAGTAAGCTGTAGGTCCAGTTGCTAGGTAACTAATAGGTTCATAGCCACGTAAAAACATCTAATCCTTCGGGTCAGCCCTAGGAGAGCTGTTAATTAGCTCAGTGGTCTGGTTAAACTAAGATATACTTAACTTTCTTGAGGACATTGGAATCAACTCAATGATTAGTTGTTACCTCTCATTACATTTTTATGATTACGCTGTTAACTCCGCCAGTGTGCTCTTTTACATTATCCTCTAATATTTGACCGTTATTGCAAGGGACTCTAATACTCTCTCTCAAGGTATTCATCATCTTAGCTAATAAAGTTGGAAAACCACCATTGAATATTCACGTCCCACATCTCTCCCGCCATGATGGATCAGTTGCTCTGTCTTAGCAACTTGGCCTCAATCTTAGAGTCTGGTTTCGTCTTGCAGTCCGGCTTCTACTGGTCGTGTCACTTTTCACATCTCTAATGCCGCTCACTTGCCCTATATACACATTGCATTCCTGCAAGGTTCATGGAAGTAATTTTGCAATACGAAACTTTTTCTTCCAAATCCGAATTCTAAATGACCTTATTGCATGCCTTCATTATTTCACCCCATTTTCTCAGACCTATAGACTCATTTCCTGTTGATTTTAACAGTAATTCACGTTATTCGGAATGAATTGATGTCTTTGATTCTGTTCTCAAACATCCGAAATCTGGTTCTTTTCTTTGAAGTCAACAGAACTTTTCAAAGAGGAAGCTGTACTTGGGGATTTGTGCTCTTTCTGGTAATGTCATTTATGATCAACCATCCTCTTTTGCTGCTCAATTAAAAAACTTGCTTCTTGAGGGACACACTTTTGAATAGCAACCCGTCCCACTCTTATCAAAATAGCATTAGGGTGGAAAGCTGATTAAATGTGATGTTGTTTACTCGCTCGTCAGAAACTTCCATTCCCACTTTTTATTAAGTAGATTTCCTTTCATAACCAACCACTTTTTGTTAAGCAGATTTCATCCTCAGTACATGTGTGTATTTCATCCTCTGCACCACCCTTTACATTCTTTTAACTATTTCTTATAACAGATACTTTGAAGTGGGCATTTAGGTAATGTTATATTTTTTTCAGTTGTCCCTTTCACTTTCAAAGTAATGTGTCCTTATGATTTTTCAAATTTTGATCATGTATTATCTTTGGTTTCCATTTTTTCGCCTGCGCTGGTGTCCAAGTCATGGACATACTCTAAATACATATTATTATAAAGTTTCCTTAATAACACTGTGAGACTTATAAAAAGCTTTTAACAGTGTCTCTTACTCTATATTGTTGGATAAAATGGGCACCTTAAACATCTACTATATATTTTGGTTTGATGATTATCTTAAAGGGAGAACACAGACTGTCAAAGCAAATGGGCTTGTTTCATCTAAACAGAAACGTGAACTTCGGTGAGACACAAGGCTCAGTGTTGGGTACAATATTATTTAGTATTTTCGTAAGTGATTTATATGTCGTAACGTATGAGGGAACTTGAATTCAGTTTGCTATATGTTTACTCTGGTGCTTTATGCAATATTAAAGCCGTAGCGCAAAGGCCGAAGCATGGAATATTGCATATGTCAAATGTTCTTAAACAAATAACGAAATCGCAGTTAGTTTATTGGTTCTCACTCATATATTCGGCAAATTGCGGAAGATATCAATGTTATGGTTCAAGAAACAGAAATGAAGCCTAGCACCAGTAGAGTAAAAAGGTTCGGAATCATTATTGACAGTCATTTAAACTTCTAATAGCATATCGAAGAAATGTGCAAAAATGGAATGGGAGGTTTGTATTTTAGTGGAATGCCTTGGGAAACAGTCTGTTTTAGTGTTGTTCAAAAATGAAGGTTTGGGGGCTTGTAGTAAAACGTGTGTAGCCAATTTACAAAACGTAGCGCCCCAGTGGCGTGGTTGGTGTATGGTGTTGGCGTGCCACCTCGGTCGCCGCGAGTTCGATTCTTGAGCATTCCATTGAGGAGTGTGAGATGTGTATTTCTGGTGATAGAAGTTCACTCTGGACGTGGTTCGGAAGTCACGTAAAGCCGTTGGTTCCGTTGCTGAATAGCCACAGGTTGCATGTAACGTGAAAACACCAAACAAACAACAATTTACAAAATGTGCAAAACTTTGCTGCAAAGAAAATAGGAACAGGAAAGAAGTATGACCACACGAAAACTTTTATAAAGAAACTAAATTGGTCAAAAATTCACCAGCTGATACAAGATAATTTTGTATTAAATATCTACAAAATCTTGAACGGAAAAATGCCTGTATGGGCATTTAATACTTCATACGCCAACTCTCCATCAAACAAAACAGTCAAGTAACTCACATTTCCCCAGAGCTAGGAGAAAAATAGGAGCTAAAGTTTTGGGCAGTTGAGGGACTAGCGC
>NC_087219.1:57372208-57443878 GCF_015104395.2 Macrobrachium nipponense | reverse complement strand
AAACGAATACAATCAAAATCTAAGGCAATATTTCCATGTGATACAGATAATTTGGTGCAGTCTTAGGCCAATGATGTCTTTTATGTGTGTTATTCTAATGAAAGTAAACTTCACTGTCCAATTCATAAAAAAACTGAACCAACCCGTCCTAATTTAAACTCATTCATTCATATTATATGAGAACAGACGTTTTTTTAATACTAAAAACATTTAGTCTATACTCTGTTACGCCTTTTTACTTCTTTCCTATTACCAAGTGAATTGCTGTAAGAGTCAACCTTCCAACCCCTCATCATATTACGACATAAAAGTGGTAGAACACTCTCCTAATAAATTTCTAATAAATTACAACTCATTATCTTTACAACAATGCCATCAAATTCCTGAATGTAAAGTTGAAGAAAATATAAATTTTCAGTTTTTTGTTTAGACTTTTAACATTTTTCTAATATTTTTTAGTAACGTTAACTTAACTTTTTCTCTAACATTTTTGTGACAAATGTTAAAATAATTGCTTTTGTGAATGTAAATTTGTATAGAAATCACGGCGTTTAAAGTGACACCACCTCCTTCCTGAATCCTTGTTGGAGAACTTTGACTGCCCTAATTACTCCACTCAGGTAGAAACCGGCTGTTTATGTTTTTCTTCGCGGCAAGAAGGGCCGAAGGTTGGCAGTTCGGCTCACAGCTCCATCATAGTTTGCAGCGCAGCTCACAGCTCCTTCATAGTCCGAAGGACTGGAAACTTGGTATTCTGTGGAACTTTCACTCGCAATGGAGCACTAATTAACCCTCATCTGCTACAGTAGCCTCAAGCCATCGACACCAACGACAGACGTCGCATACCATCAACTGATGTCTTGTACTAACAGTTTTAAGGATGGAAATTTCTTGAGGTATGTCACTTTCATTAGACACCGTGATTTCGTGGCTTTAAGATTTTTCCCAAGATTCCTTAAATTAATCTGTTCCTTGCATTCAGCCCTTTTAAATAATAAAGCTCGCTAATTCATTGTAATCCTTAAACGAAAGCAGTTCTTTTCATTTGGTTATTCACGTTGTTCCCGTATACGTTTGTTGGTTTATAGTATGTGATCCAGCTTCGTAAAATTATCTTTGAATTAATATAGTATAGGCCTGTTGCCACACTTTATATTTCATATTCATATTAGCGGATTTCATTGCTGTAAAGGTTTCTCTTAATTTTGTAATTAGTTCTTGCCATTTTCACTTGTACGGAATTTCAATTATTACGACGGGACTAGAATATTACTTCGCTGTGCTTTCGGTATTTCAAATTTTTAATTCTCCTATTTCTGGTATTTTAGTGAGTGGGACGGAATTGGGGAGGATTGGGAGATCTGGTGTCATCGGTCTTCTTCTACTTGATAGAATCCAGTCCAGACAACCAACAAGCAGTTACTGTTCACCTATTCAGTCATTTCTAATAAATAAGTTTGGATTTTAGTTGGTCTATTCATTCTCCTCCCTAGGATTTCTGTTCAAAAGTTGGGTATAAAGTAACTCTCAAGGCATCTGTAAACTTGGTCAATTCGTACAATAATGTAACCATGAATTAAATCAATCTTTCCCTTCTCAAAGGAATGTTAGGCAATCGGTTACTAATTGTTTCTGAATAAATACGCGTTCATAAAAGATAGGAATGGAATGTATATCATTCTAATATATAACCATTCACAATTTTTATTTTTCTTTAGTAATGGGGAAACACTATTCCTGGCCGTGATTACCATCAGCAAAAGGGTATGATGTGACGTGCTGTGGAAGTTGTGTACACTTGGAGCTACTCAAAGTGTAGTAGTTGCCATTCCTAAATTTAAGCCCATATTTGCCTCTGATACATTTACATTTCAAGTGCCCTTCAGAAAAGATTTCAAAATTCAATTATTGCATTCTTGTAAAGATTCAATCTAGGATTTTCAGTCACTTTCAACATGGCTTCCTCAAAGTTTTCTGTTAGGCAAAAACTGGGTAGGCGGCGTCACTGGCCAAAATTAAATCACCTCGTGTCAAAAGTGAAAATAAATCATCAAAAGACTGGGAGCATGGGATTTGCAGCCCCATGCCCTGTAACACTATCACAAGGAGCCAGAAGAAAAAAAAATATGAGTACGTATGTCGTATTAGGGTATGTTATGTATTGTATGTATGTATGTAGGTATGTGTATGTATGAATTGCAACTCACAAAATCGAAGAGTCTAGTCTTTTACTTTACATCACGTTTGTCGACAAGCTAATATGCAAGAATGTGAGCATGTGTGTACGCATTAATTGATAATACACCAACGACTACTAGGGCATAAAGATAGTATATCATATCTTCGCCAAAATAGATTATGTGTTAAGCTTCTCATTCTAAAGAAAATGGAGCTGAAAACATAAACCCATCTTAGCTATACATATGTAAAGTTAAAGGAAGAACTCCAAATGCGGTAATCGGAGCTCCTTTAACAAATGAAAATCCCTCCCATATTTAATTTGGAAGTTCGTTTGATAGAGGGTATCACTTACATGAAGTTTCTGATTGACCTGCCCTAATTCCAACATCTTCGAAGTTGCTTTAGAAAGAGAAATATATCTCTGTAAACGATAGCTACTATGGTTTATTAAAACATGCATTATAAAAAAAATCCTGATTAAATAGCAAATTAACATAAATTAACTTTTTAAATGTGTCAAGAAGCTACAAATCAAGTCAAGAGCAGCCAAGCAACTCGAGAAAAATTTACGAAAGAATATGTTAGCGTTTCCTCAAGAACTATCCCGGCTCGGCCAAAGTGGAATCGGATTAATTTATTTCTGGTGATAGAAATTCATTTCTCGAATAAGTGTGCTTCGGATTCCACAATAAGCTGTAGGTCCCGTTGCTAGGTGACCAATTGGTTCCTAGCCACGTAAAAATATCTAATCCTTCGGGCCAGCCCTAGGAGAGCTGTTAATCAGCTCAGTGGTCTGGTAAAGCTATGATATACTCAACTCAAAAACTGCACAAAATAGAACCGGATGAGCCAGATATGAACCTTAACCGAAATCAAGGAGGTTGAATAGCTTCCTTGAGACAAGTATAGATTAATCCAATTTTTCTCGTTGAGGAGTTACAAGGATTACGATGTTTCAAAGACTTGTTAGTCCATCCGAGGAGACATCGTGAGGAGGGAGGTAAAGAAGCCCTTCAATTTGAAAATATGGAAGTCTTTGGCTTAGTTTAAAACTGATCTAAATTTATTGTCAAAATATATTTTTATATCTAAAATACAGAAGCTCAATATAAAAAGATGCCATTTCGTGATCATCAAACACTGAAATGTTTGGAAGGTACTTGAATCAACGAATATCCCTAAGACTTTTTTTCATTAGAGGAGCTATATTCTCTCTCTCTCTCTCTCTATCTCTCTCTCTCTCTTCTCTCTATATGATCCAGACTTTTTTCCATTAGGAGGAGCTCTACGCTCTCTCTCTCTCTCTCTCTCTCTCCTCTCCTCTCTCTCTCTCTCTCTCCTCTCTTCTTAGTATGCCTTCCAGACTTTTTCCATTAGGAGGAGCTATATATCTCTTCTCTCTCTCTTCCTACTCTCTCTCTCTCTCTCTCTCCTCTCTCTCCTCTCTCTTCTATACGCCTTAAGACTTTTTTTTCCATTAGGAGAGTGGTCAAAAAGACAAATACTTTCTAATGTGGATAAGTGTAAAGTGTTACAAATAGGAATAAACAACCCTGATGCCAACTACATGCTCCTTGGGAATGGCATAAATAGTGTAGAGCCAGAAGAGGACCTTGGATTTATTATTACTAAGGACCAAAAATCCACAAAACAGTGCATAAAACTAAGAAAAGAACGGACAGAAACTAGTGGGATACATAAAGAGGCAGTTCAAATACAGAAACAAGTAAACGGTGCTCCAGCCCTATACATAAATATTAGACCTCATCTTGAATATGCAGTACAGTTTTGGTCACCAACACTAAGAAACGACATAAATAGATTAGAAGGGGTACAAGCAAGAGCCACAAAATTAATTCAGTCCATCAGGCAAATAGGTTATCAAAGACGACTAGAAAACCCAGAAAATGTATGGCTTAGATACACGACGATTGCGAGGACAACTAATGGAAACATAAAAAATATTGAAAGGCATAACAAAAGTAGACAGTAACCTATTTATGTTAAACGGAAACCGACAAGAAATAATGGATGGAAACAAGAGCTGAAGAAGGACGACATATCCCATTGTGGGAACTTCTTTACATACAAGATATGTGTCACATGGGTAAAAACTGCCACCAGAAGTTATATACAGCAACAGTGTGGAAGAGTTTAAAAGAAGGCATGACAAAATCATTAGGGCACTGAATGAACATTAAAACCTGCTCCTAGAGATAATTGAGCACACGATGTCTCCTCGGATGGAATAAGAAGTCTTTAAGACATCCTAATCGTTGTAACTCTCTCTCTCTCTCTCTCTCTCTCTCTCTCTCTCTCTCTCTCACTTGACGAAGATGCACCAAGACCTCAACTCCGGCCAGGGGGCCATAACCTAGTTAGGGCAGTATGCGAAAATCTTCGACACCTTGATATCGGTGTACCTGAGCAAGCAGTCATCCAAGATTTGCCACCATGGCGGGTTCCTATTCCTGCTGTCACTTTCACACCAACCTCTAAAGATGCCCATACCAGTCTACATAAGCAGCTGGTTTTGGAAAGAATATCCAAAGTGCCAAGTTCAGTTCCTGCAGGACACCACATCTACGTTGACGGCTCAGTACAGGCAGATGGAAGTGCAGCATGTGCTATGTTCTCCCCCACTTTAGAATCTCCTGAGGGTGGGTGGCATGGTCGTAGGTTGCCAAACTCATCCAGTATACTTCAAGGTATATGGGATGCAGTAACCCTACTTGTTAGAAGAAATGTGAATGGATTGGTGATCTGTGACTCCAAATCTGCACTCCAGGCACTGACATCTTCTAGGCCCAGCTGTGGCCGTGTTGTGCGAGACATATTGTGTCAACTCGTTGCTGCTTACAATGCCTCGCTTGTCTTGTCCTTCATGTGGATGCCCTCCCATATTGGGCTTGCTGGGAATGACATGGTGGACAGTCTTGCTAAAGCTGCCTGCACGCTGGACCTTGATGACAGAAATGTTGAGCCCTCACTTCGCTGCCACTTAAACATAGAATATATTCAGCCGCTTTTGCCTGTACAGTACAGCGTAGGGATACAGAGAGGGGTACTAGTGTTTCCATACAACATCATGATAACTTTCTGCAGAGCCGTCACAAGTACCGGCGACGTGGACTCATGGTGCGTAGGCATAATGTCGTAAGTGCCAGGATAAGGTTGGGATATCGTCCTGTGTGGCAGGTTGGACAGACACTAGATATACCACACTACACCTCATGTAAACTGTGTAACCTTGCTAATGCCAATAACCTTGAACACTACTGCCTTCATTGCCCCACTGTCAGGAATCTGTTACCTCAAGGACAAAAATTTGCTTCAAACCTGCAATATTTACTCAAAGATGACCACCTAGACATAATTTTGACTTGTCTTCCTCACTTTGGTGGCTGCTAAACTGTCTGTTGCAGTTGTTGTGATAACAGAATACGATCTCATATATGTTATTTTGTAACTGATATACCGATGATTCAATGCTGTAATTTTTTTCTGTTGATTTCTGATGTAATGTATAGTAACTGCTAATATGTAACTTTGTTTGACGTCTTTGGGCATAATAAATTTAAATAAATTATCTCTCTCTCAATCTCTCTCTCTCTTCTCTCTCTCTCTCTCTCTCTCTCTCTCTCTCGCTCTCTCTCTCTCTCTTATATGCCTTCAAGACTTTTTTTCCAATTAGGAGGAGCTATATTTTTCTCTCTCTCTCTCTTTCATATATGCCTTCTCTCTCTCTTTTATATGCCTTAAGACTTTTTTTCCATTAGGAGAAGCTATATTCTCTCTCTCTCTCTCTCTCTCCTCTCTCTCTCTCTCTCTCTCTTCTCTCCTATATATATATATTATATATATATATATATATATAATATATATATATATATATATATATATATATATATGATATATATATATATATACAATTACTATTTATGTATCTGTCATATCATTTTTAGATATTTTTCCAGGAAGGCTCCCTTCCCTTGAACTCGTGACGTCAGTATGTGAATAAAATCCCAATCAATCTCGATCTGTCTATTTTGATGAAGCAAAAGGAGAGAAAAAAAAAAGAAAAAAAAAAAGAGGAGCGTAGGTGGCAAATCATGATTCCATGTTTTTTCCTGAAGGAAAAAAACATTCTCAAAACTCTTCCAGACACTTTGAAAATTGGCTGCCACTGATTTTTCCGCAGGTTGGTCAGGAAGATCCCGTGAGCAGAAGGGTTTTGCGTCACCAATCGTAGTCACAGATCTTTCGCCTGTGTTTACCTTTTGGATTCTGAAGCTTATGCTTTTATTCATCATACTGTCTGGATTTCCTGAGCTAACTTTTTGTGCTTAGATTTTAGTCTACTCTCAGCATTTGAGACTATTTTATGAATGGTTTGATCCCGTTGAGGTAAGAAAGGTCTTTTCGAGGCCATTCCATTTTGATGTTATACATTTCAACTGAACAACGATCACTTTTTTTCTCTATCTCTCACTTAGTTGTATCAGATCACTGTCGACTAACAGTTAAGTACTTAAGACAACAGAAGTTGAGCTGAATATAGAATTTAGGCCACAGGCCAAGCACTGGGACCTATGAGGTCATTCAGCGCTGAAACGGAAATTGAGAGTAAAAGGTTTGAAGGGTGTAACAGGAGGAAAACCTCACAGTTGCACAATTAATCGAGTGTTAGGAGAGGGTGGAAAGTAAGATGAAGAAAGGGATTATGAAAGGCGGTACAGTAAAAGGAATGAAAGTGGGTGCAGCTAGGGGCCGAAGTAGTGCCTACAGTGCATCGCATAAGGTCCACTGACGGAACTTACCCACTACGGAAGAAAGAGGCATTAGTAAATTGAAGAGGAAGAGACCAGCACCATAATAAAGTTACGAAGAAGTGACATGAAAGTTTATTCCTAGAAAATAAACTCCCCAAACGACAGATATGATGAACTTCAGCAAAGCCAAAACTTCTGACATGAGAGGCAAGACAAAATAATTCTAAAAATCAGAAACCTTTTAACATCTCAAAACCAGCAGTACTGGAAAGACGGAGGATTAAGTATTAAAAAACAACATTCGGAGATCTGGTGAATCTTACGGGCGAAATTGCAAATCAGTCTTGCAGTGCAAGACAGGTTATTGCAGATCATTGCCTTTGGTGAACAGCCAATAGCAATTCCAGTTTACCTGGAAGCAGAGGACCGAATGTCTCGAGTACATCCTCGGGATAATAACGACATCAGGCGATGCTCATAAAGCCATTATCTCCCTGGCAGTCTCAAGAGGCGTCGGCGTCATCATCAGCATCAGCCTTTACGACCCATTTATGAAGGACTGTTGGTAATGAGCAAATGAGCGTTTCTCGAATTCGAGTCGAAAGAGGCCCCAGAAGTTGCTTAATTATTATTATGATTGTTCTAAGAGGTCCACAATAATGAAAAAAAAATGTTGCGAGTTCGTGTATAATTTAAAAATCCTTTACAAAGCTTTCGAACCCTTCCCTGGGTTCATCTTCAGTGATGATGAACCAAGGGAAAGGTTCGAAAGCTTTGTAAAGGGTTTTTAAATTATACACGAATCGCAACAGTTTTTATTATTGTGGACCTCTTAGAACATCATATATACTCTCGCTATAGTCAGTTTTTCCCAACCAACAACAATATTATTATTATAAAAACAATTTAACTAGACCATTGAGCTGACTCTCAGTTCCCATAGGGCTGCCCCGAAGGATTAGATAAAATGCCAGGTCTAGGCAAAAGGCCAAGGACTGGGACCAAATAGGTCATTCAGTGTAATAAAGAATAGATTAAATAAAAGACTCGTGTTTCCATACATACATACTAAAAAGGTATATCTAATTTAATAATAAGCTAAGAAACTTTTATCAAAACAAAATTATTTAAAATTCATTAATTAGCCTGAGGTTTTTGTAATTTTGTTAAGTTGCTTAAGGCTCCAGGTTACCAAAATTAATCAATTTTATCCTTTCTTGCGCATTCCATTAAAAATTTTGGTAATACAAGAGAACGTCGGGAGTGCAAATCCCTGCCTTATGTTACGCTCAGATCGGGAGTTCGCATCGAGACCAACATCGTGCTTACTTATATTTGAGTCTGTGAAGATAATTACCGTAGACTGAGTTGTTGCGCAGAAGAAACTAGTGCGTGGTACACATTGTATTTCGTGGATTTTTTCGTTCAAACCATAACATCGACTCTTTCATTCCTACACTTACGGGGCTACCAAAAACTTTTATTCTTAACAGAAAACTGATAACTGGAGAAAGATAAATTAGAGAAGTTTGACGGTTGAGTAGGAAGCAAACAAATGGAGAAAATACAAAGCAAGCGAGCAAAAACAAACAAACAAACAAACTCATGCAACTAAATCTGAGAGAACCCTGTGAAAACCCCCTTTGCTACTCGGCCAGTTCTTTCGAGAGGTACGCAGTGTTACCTCGGTACATAAGGTTACCAAATAAAATAAGGAAATTTATCCAAAAAGAAACTAAAACAAACCACCCTTCAAGTGCAGAGGTTGCCTGAAGTACACACTTTTCTAAAGATACAGTTTTTTCCTTTTCAAAGTTTTTCATCATTGCCTATCACATGCTGAGCGAAAATGACAAATTGCTATTGCGTACGAAACACTGTAGCATCATTTACTAAGGTCACGCAAATCTCTATACTACTTTTCCATTTGTGAATTATTGACTAATTTACCTTCCTACTTCTATTCATGGGCGATCCCTGAACTATCTTTCATCTTTTACCTAAATAATCATATTACTTTCCATCTCCGCTGTCTCTTCATACACTAACCATTTTTCATAATTTGCTTTCTTAATCCCTCTCACATCCCCTATTCATCTTCTCCTTCATTTTCCTCGGTCTAAACAACAGTTTATTATGGAATATAAAACATAAGTATTTTATTGCACACAAATCAACAAACGGAACATGAATGATTAGCAAAAACTATATCGAACTGGAAACAGCTTCAGGTGTTAATTAATGAATTATCAATTCCTTATCGGAGGCAAGATAACATTTCACTGTTACCTACAGCGGAATAGATATTGAAAATAAAAGACTACAAGACAGAAACAGAGATGCATTTCAGGGGAACACCCTCACTGAAGGACAACTAGAATTCCTGACAGGGCTGTGACCAAAGTCTGAAAAAGAAAGTTTATAAAGAAGTAAATCAATGTATGCATCAACATCTAGGTCCATTATTACTGACAAAAATTCTTAATGAACACGAGAACTAGAAAGAAGCAAAAGTTAAAAAAAAAAATGATAGAATCACCTTACAAGAGAAGAGAGAGAGAGAGAGAGAGAGAGAGATAGAGAGAGAGACGAAGAGAGAGAAGACAATTTAGGCCAAAGGCCAAGGACTGGGACCTATGTAGTCATTCAGCACTGAAGCGGAAATTGTCAGTAACTATAAAGTAGTATGGAAGAAAGAGCATTAATATGAACGGAGCTCCAGAAAAAAAGAACAGCGCACCACGTGAGGTGCCCTGATGAGAGAGAGAGAGAGAGAGAGGGAGAGAGCGTAATTCTGACAAGAAAAGTAACTTGTTTCAGAAATCTCTGTTAGACTGGAGTCACACTTGACTTGCCCTTTACAAAAGACCACTACGACATTGCAAAGAAGTCTCCTATCACACCGTCCAGACATAATGATAACGAGCTTATCTAATCCATTGGCCTGTAAAAGAAGCTTATTTATTTTAATATTATCTCTCATAATGTGGAAGTTTATAAAGCCCGCCACTAATGTTCAGTTATGTCTGCACAGTTATGACTGTGCAGGAAGAATAACTGAACATTAGTGGCAGACTTTAGAAATGCAGATTAGACGTAGAGATTCCTCGAAGACACAAAACAGCAGTAGAAATTCCTCGAAGACACAAAACAGCAGTAGAAATTCCTCGAAGACACAAAACAGCAGTAGAGATTCCTCGAAGACACAAACCAGCAGTAGAGATTCCTCGAGGACACAAAAAATGCATTTCAGAAGCACGAAGAAGAACACTGACGAGGAGGGTAAAGTCATTATTCATACGAACGTAAAACACACGTTACTGACAACCTAGACTTTACGAAAACAGCTTTCCTTATCCAGATTGTAATTCGCTTACTCGGGGAGTAAGCCTACAAACTACTTTGTTGTTGTTCCCGTTTTTGTTGGGGGTTAAGAAAGGTCTATGGCAGAGCCTAAAAAAAAAAGTCTGAAAAAGTTGTTTTGCATTGATTTGAAGATGCAGGAATTTTAGAATAGGATATTTATGATTCATTAGAATGAATCATATTAGAATGAAAATGTTAAAGAAAAAAATAATGGGCATGTTAAAAATTTCAGAAAAATTACTTATAATAAATTATAGCATATTTATTTTTATTTTTCATTGGTGAAACAAGGCTATATTTGACGGTAGATTTTAGCACGTTTTAATTTACGTTAAATGTTAGGAATATAATGTTTACAACTTATGGGCTAGGTGAAAATCTTGCAAGTGTCTCAAGTAAGCTGGAAGTCGGACCATGCCTTGTTCTTTATACCGGCACTGTAATTGTGTTTTTTCTTAAGTATTTTAGAGCGTCTTTATTTTGGCGAGGTTGTACTAAAGCTAAAGAAGATACGTGGAGGGAACAGGGCCATTTAATTTGGGAATAATTAGAAAACCTAACAGTTGCATGGTGCAAGGCGAAGGTTAAACCCTTTGGGTCACTATGACGCAATGATTCATCACTCAGAATACAACCCCAAGTACAGATACGTAAGTTTTGGCGATTTTTATCTCCATATTTTGACTTAAATATCTTATTGTTTTGCGTTTTGTATCACACTGTGACATAGTGAAAGTATTCTGCTTTATTATTCCGCATTTTATTTACAGTGGGTATTCAGTTTCTTACATAAAATGCACACGATTGCAAAGCTTCTTCATAATATTATACCATAAAAACTAATTCCAAACCGCTGTTCTCTGGGAAGGGACAGTCATCGAAGAAATCCATATGGTGCCATTTATAGAAACTATTCCAAACCTACGTACAAATTTACTCTGGGCAAATTATTTACAGTCTGAAGTGGTAAATTTACATATGGAATATACACACATAAAGGGCATGTGATGTAATAAAATCACATCTCTTCACTAAAATAAAGGCTCGAGTCTTAACCTACAATTGTTTACAAGACTTATTGAAATATGTTACAAGGACAGGTCTAAATACTCATCAACGTACCTTTTTTCCTTTCGAAAACTTAAATAAGATTTAATGGTCTGATAATTAGAGGCAGACTGTTCCAAAGCGCTAGTCCCTCAACTGTCCAAAACTTTAGTTCCTATTTTTCTCCTAGCTCTGGGGAAATGTGAGTTGCTTGACTGTTTTGTTTGATAGAGAGTTGGCGTATGAAGTATTAAATGCCAATACAGGCATTTTTCCGTTCAAGATTTTGAAGATATTTAATAAAAAATTATCCTGTATCAGCTGGTAAATTTTTGACCAATTTAGTTTCTTTATAAATGTGTCGTGTGGTCATACTTCTTTCCTGTTCCTACAACTATCTTTGCAGCAAAGTTTTGCACATTTTGTAAATTGTTGTTTGTTTGAGTTTTTCGTTACTTGCAACCTGTGGCTATTCAGCAACGAGACCAACGGCTTTACGTGACTTTCGAACCAAGTCGCGAGTGAACTTCTATCACCAGAAATACGCATCTCACACTCCTCAATGGAATGCTCGAGAATCGAACTCGCGGCCACGAGGTGTCCACGCCAACACCATACACCAACCACGCCACTGGGGCGCTACGTTTTATAAATCGGCTACACACGTTTTACTGCAGTGGGCCCCCCCCACCCCCCCCCCCCCCCCCCCATTTTTCCCCCACCCCTTTCATTTTTGAACAGTAACTGAAACAGACTGTTTCCCAAGGCATTCCACTAAAATGCAAACCTCTCATTCCATTTTTGCACATTTCTTCGATATGCTATTAGAAGTTTAATGATTCCAAAGCTTTTACTCTACTGGTGCTAGGCTTCATTTCTGTTCCTTGAACCATAACATTGATATCTTCCGCAATTTGCCGAATATATGAGTGAGAACCAATAAACTAATTGCCATTTCGTTGCTATTTGTTTAAGAACATTTGACATATTCAATATCCCATGCTTCGGCCTTTGCGCTAAGGCTTCAATATTGCTTAAAGCACCAGAGTACACAGAGCAAATTGAATTGGAGTTCCTTCATACGTTGTGACATATAAATCACTTACGAAAATACTGAATGATATTGGACCCAACACTGAGCCTTGTGGCTAACCGAAGTTCACGTTTCTGTTTAGATGAAACAAGCCCATTTGCTTTGACAATCTGTGTTCTCCCTTCAAGATAGACAATTTGTGTTCTCCTTCAAGATAATCATCAAAACAAAATATATAGTAAATGCTTAAGTTGCACATTTTATCCAACATATAGAGTAAGAGACACTGTTAAAAGCTTTTTATAAGTCACACAGTATTATTAAGGAAACTTTATAATAATATGTATAGAGTATGTCATGACTTGGATACCAGCACACGCGAACAAATGGAAACCAAAGATAATACATGATCAAAATTTGAAAATCATAATGACACATTACTTTGAAAGTGAAAGGGACAACTGAAAAAAATATAACATTACCTAAATGCCAACTTCAAAGTATTTATTATAAGAAATAGTTAAAAGAATGTAAAGGCTGGTACAGAGGAGATGAAAATACACATGTACTGAGGATGAAATCTACTTAACAAAAAGTGGGTTATGAAAAGGAAATCTACTTAATAAAAAGTGGGAATGGAAGTTTCCAACGAGCGAGTAAACAAAATCACATTTAATCAGCTTTCCACCCTAATGCTATTTTGATAAGAGTGGGACGGGTTGCTATTCAAAAGTATGTCCCTCAAGAAGCAAGTTTTTTAATTGAGCAGCAAAAAGAGGATGATTGATTATATGACATTACCAGAAAGGACACGAATCCCCAAGTACAGTTTCCTCTTTGAAAAGTTCTGTTGACGACTTCAAAGAAAAGAACCAGATTTCGGATGTTTGAGGAGAACAGAATCAAGACATCAAATCATTCCGAGAAACGTGAATTAATGTTAAAATCAACAGGAAATGAGTCTAGGTCTGAGAAAATGGGGTGAAATAACGAAGGCATGCAATAAGGTCATTTAGAATCCGGATTTGAAAGAAAAAGTTTCGTATTGCAAAATTACTTCCATGAACCTTGCAGGAATGCAGTGTTGATATAGGGCAAGTGAGTGGCGTTAGAGATGTGAAAAGTGACACGACCAGGAGAAGCCGGACGGCAAGACGAAACCAGACCCTAAGATTGAGGCCAAGTTGCTATGACAGAGCAACTGATCCATCATGGCGGGAGAGATGTGGGACGTGAATATTCAATGGTGGTTTTCCAACTTTATTACTTAAGGAGATGAATACCTTGAGAGGGAGTATAAGAGTCCCTTGCAATAACGGTCAAATATTAGGGGATAATGAACTAGAGCACACTTGCTAAGTTAACAGCGTAATCATAAAAATGTAATGAGATTTAACAACTAATCATTGAGTTGATTCCAATGTCCTCAAGAAAGTGAAGTATATCTTAGCTTAACCAGACCACTGAGCTGATTAACAGCTCTCCTAGGGATGGCCCGAAATAAATTCATCTGATTCAACGTTGACAGAGCGGGGAGTCGGTAAGAGAACACGTAAACCACTCGTTTAACGAAGAAACAAGGGAGATGGTTCGTGGAGCGGGGATCACTGACATCAAGTTTGTTCAGGACTGAAAAATCTAGGCAGGAGTTTTGAGTGTTTAATGAAATCCCAGAAACGACAAAATAGGCCAAGACTGATTGTTGATAAGCCCTGACTGCAGAATCTAACGGAAGAAAAAGTTGCTTCATGTCACCAAAAAGCAGCCTGAATAAAGTTCAGATGATTTCGAAACCAACGAATGGCTTCACATCTCATAAGTCCATCAACATAAAATTCAGGTTCACTACGAGGTGAAGTGAGATCTCTCTGTCTGCTTGTCTTTCTATTATCTTTTTTTACCAGTAGTTTCTTTGCTTATGAATGAAAATGACGCTGTTCGTTCCATGCATTGTGAAATGTGTCTCGTCACAAACATGCGCGTCTAACACGACGCTCTCCAATATTTGTGTAATTTCTTTAGAAACAGCGTTTTAATGACACCGATTTTTAAAATGCTGCTTCTTTCTTAGAAAATACATTAAATGCAAAATCAAGGGGCCAATACACTGTCAATATATTTTATATATATTCTATACTATTTATAAAGCTAATGAATATGATTATAAGAAAATAAAATATTACACTTCTTGGATCATACGAAGGAAAGTGCCATTCAGGCCGAGTATGAATGTCAATAAAGCCATATATGAAGTGAAAAAAGGATGAATAGTAATGCAAGAGAAGACTGATATAATTGATAAGAACTGCTATATTATCATTACCATAAGCGCTGCATAAGAGGGAGTTTGACAGTCGATGCTTCATCAGAGCCTGGAGTCGATAACTAGGATATTATTGCTTGCATCTCAAGCGAAGAAACCCAATACTCTCAGAGAATAAACACTGTGTATGCATGATATGTGTGACTACATGTTGCTGGAATTCTTGGTGACACAGATCGCAACTGCGCATTACGTGCACGATAAAAAGAAAATTTTTACAATATCTTGAATATACTAATTATACTCGGTTTTTTCCCATCTGTCCACCTGCCTGTGGTGTTTGCGTATGGTAACACTGCGTCCCGGGCTTTAAATAGTTACATTCAGCTTACATTCAACAATTATACTAATAATATCCTATTTCGAATATTAACGCTGGGGATGAGATACGTGGATGATATCCTAACATTTTGGGATAATAGGTGGGGCAATTTTAATGAATTCCTCTCGAAATTAAACACATTAGTGCCCAGCATCAAATTAAAGTTGAATGAGAAACAGAAAACAAAATTCCTTTCTTGATGTTTTTAATAATCAGAGATACGACAGAATACAAATTTACCATATACAGAAAACCAACGTTCTCACTTTCATACATTCACTACTTTAGCTATCACGACATTACTATCAAGATAGGTGTAGCTAGTAACTTGTTCTTAAGAGCCTTACGAATTTTGTTCCCCAGAATTCCTGGAAAAAGAATTTGAACTAATTCGCAAGCAACTTTCGTCGTCTTTAAAATATCCTGACCATATAATTGAGAAAGCAATTCACAAAGCAGACGTAATTTTCTACCGACCCCCTAAAGACAAGACCAGAGATACACCCAACAATAAAATAATAATTCCCCACCTGGACACGATTAAGAGAATAACCACCCCCTCGGAAAATCGAACCCTTTTGTATTTACTTACCCAAACACCTTAGCCAAATCCCTGATTAACGTCCAACAAAAGACATCTCCAAAGGACTCTGGGGTATACGAAATCCATGCCAGGACTGTGACCAATCTTACATCGGATTTACAGGTAAATCCCTTCCCCAAGATTAATACAAACACAAACGGTCAGTTAGGTAAGGACAACAGAACTCGGCTATTTTCAACCATATAAATGAACATAACCATAGAATAAACTGGAATTTGTCACGTGTAAATTTATAGCAGCAACTGTCGCTACAAGAGTCAAATGATGGAATCGGCCTTAATAAAAGAGAGGCAGGTAATGAAACATCTCAAAAGGAGCATGGATTTCAGATACGATCGACGTCTTCATTCAACCAACACTTAAGAAGATTAAAGGAAGATTATCAGCGGGGGTGACTTAAATTGCCTTGTTTGTGGATGGACCTCTTGGTATAAATACCACCTTTTCTGTAAACTTTTCTCATTCATCTACCTGAAAAGGGAGACAGCAGTCTCTGAAATATAGTAATTTTTTCTCTATATTTTGGTGTTTTTATGGGCTCCTTTTATTAGATATATATACATATATATATTATATATATATTATTATATTATAATATATATATATATATAGATATATATATATATATATATATATATATATATATATATATATTTGTGTGTGTTTGTATGCATTAAGCTACAAATGTCCTTTAATTTCCAATTCGCTCTACCTCGGAATTAATATATTTTCACATTATTATGTTAACCGAAGGGGAATTTTTTAGTTGATAATAATTTCGTCCTCCCGTGGATTCTGTTCGTCCTCCAGCGGACAAACAAGAGGAGAAATCAGGACCGCAGTGACATTTGTAGCTTAATGCTCGTATATGAATCACGGTGATGTGATAATAATTCATAATATGGCTACGTGCGGCAAACGTTCGGCTTGGTTAACAAGGCAGAGGGGTAGGATATCGATTCTAATTACAAATACCTGAGTTCGACAGAGATTTGTAAGCTCGGAATCGGTATCAACTTATAACCTCACTTGTTGGCCGAGTCGATAATGTCGATCACTGCAGTCCTGATTTCTCCTGCTTGTCCGCTGGTTCGAATCCACGGGAGGACGAAATTATTATCAACTGAAAATTCCCCTTCGGTTAATATATATGAAAACATACTAATTCCGAGGTGGAGCGAATTGGATATTAAAGGACATTTGTAGCTTAATGCATGTATATGAATCACGGTGATGTGATAAGAATTATTATATATATATGTATATGGATGTATGTACTATATACATATATATGTATATACATATGTATATGTTTGTATATGTTTTTGTGTGTATATATAATATACATGGTGGTGGGTCAGGGAAAGGCACTATCCGTATCCATTTTATAATAACAATATGCCGACGTTTCACAACTCCTCCAAGTTGCATTTTCTAGGCTGCAAACAGCGAACATGGCAATCAGTAAACTAATAAAATCAGAACTACAAATTATTATGATTATAAAAAAAAACATTCAGAATAAAATGACTAAAACCTTCACTAAAAGAACAAGCAAAGATGTGACAACAACTTACCCAGAAGGAAGTTGAAAACAAACTGCTGTACTTGCATAAAATTATTACAAAAGAGAGGGGGAAAAATAATAAATAAACACACAGACCGAGAAGAAACAGCTTGACAAGACCATCGGGCAATATACAATTATGTGGACGATGTTTGGGAGTTTAACGGTGGTACAGTTCATTTGATTATAATAGATACCAGTACTGTTAAATCATTTTCTTTTACTAACTGTCCTATTGTTGAGAAGTCTTTATTGTCTATAAAAGTTTTTACATATTTTGGAATGGTTTCTGATATTCGACTCTTCAGTACTGGACAAATTGCTCCCGGTTCTGAAGCTGACCCCTCTATGAGCATCAATGAATACTTAAAACATTTTCTTAGTGCGTACATACGAGTTCCACGTTGGCCGAGTGCATTTCGCGCTCGGCTACCAATCTGATGGTCCGAAGTTCGATTCTCGACTCGGCCAACGCGGAACTAGAGGAATTTATTATTTCTGGTGATAGAAAGTCATTTCTTAATATAATGTGGTTCGGATCCCACAATAAGCTGTAGGTCCCGTTGCTAGGTAACCAATTGGTTCCTAGTTATGTAAAAATATCTAATCCGTCGGGCCAGCCCTTGGAGAGCTGTTAATCAGCTCAGTGGTGTGGTAAAACTAAGATATACTTAGTGCGTATATCCGACATAGATCCCCTAACTACACATGTGGCACTTGTACTTGAATATATCATTGGCTGTAAATAAAGGCCTGAGCCTGTCTTTAAACTTGAAAGAATCATCTGTATATAGGAGAACGCCGCATACAAATTCATCTTTAGACAGTGTAATACAGAATAGATGGTGTTATCTTTTTATTCAACATACTATTTAACTATTTAAAGGATAGTTTTGATGGAAAAGTTGTTCCCGATATAATTTGTAGGAATTGTTATTTTGTCATGAAGAGGGTAGAAGCAGCATTTAATTTAAAACTGAAATAACAAGTGCTATAAAAATTCATGCCCAGACCTGTATATAGGCCAGTGTAGAATCCTGCCGAGTTCCGGAAACAAGAGCATCCAGAAATGGGAGCTTGCTCTTAGATTCTTTTTCTAAGGTAAATTTTCCGGTAGGGTGTTGGTAATAACGAAGCCCAACAAAGAGTCTGCATTAAAATCTCGTTGAAATAAGACAAACGTGCCATAAACATAACGTGTATAAAATAAAGGGATGAAAGACAATGGGCAGACGTCCATTATGCGCTCTTCCAGAGAGTTCATAAAAATGATGGCGAACATAGGTCCCAAAGGACTTCCCATGTCCATTCCCTCCACCTGTTTGTAAAGAAAAACACCATTGAAAATGAAGGCAGTGTCCAGCACGGCCAACTCTGAAAATTGTTTAAAAAGATTCTTGTTGAAATTATGAAATAAGAGTTAGTCATCTAACTGGCTGACCTTTCATGACGAAATAGCATTTCTTGCAACCTCTTTGTAGTCACCTACACACAACTATCTATCTATCTATACATATATACTATCTCACCAACCAAGCACTACCCGTGAAAGCTCTGAATGACAACCAATGAACTCTCTCTCTTTCTCCTCCCTAACACCCCCACTACTCTCTCTCTCTCTCTCTCTCTCTCTCTCTCTCTCTCTCTCTCTCTCTCTCTCTCTCTTGTTAAGATAGTTACTTCAATTCCATTGTCTGGAATTTTTGACGTTTTATTTCGCCTCTTCTCAGCCCCCGTTCCTATCGGGGCTGAATTTGGACTAAAAGGGCATCGGGAGTGTTACTATTCCGCTTTATTTCTCCGATTACTAATTTCCTTGAGAAATAATGGGGCATGAGGAAATCATAGACAACTGACAGTGCAACATCATCCTTTCACTGCTAAATATAGGATGAAAATCCTGTGAAAAAAAATCAAGGCATTTCTGTAAGTATATAGAAAGTTTATCAGCAAAACGTCAACCCCACCAACCCACATTACACCATTAACCACTGTCTTGCATGCAAAACCGTGTTTCCTGGATACTAAAGTCTTTAACTGACGAAGGCCTCGATGGTATTACAGTGGTATTACTCATACACTGCCCCTTTAGACCATAAAGTCTGAGGAAACGTCTCCGACTTGTCTTTTCTCTTGAACCCAACAGCAGTCAAATCTTTCATCTCACGTTGAATGCCGGGAAGTAAAAATAAAACATTCCCACAGCTCTACAGGGTGTGAAATTCACCAAATGGGTAGATGTATGAGCTTTGAACTTCCATAGCCTGTCTTGGTCCGTACACAAATCCTCAGACATACAAAAAAAAACACAACTATCTATCTATCTATCTATCTATACATATATACTATCTCACCAACCTAGCACTGCCCGGGAAAACTCTGAGTGACAACCAATGAACTCTCTCTCTCTTTCTCCTCCCTAACACCCCCACCACTCTCTCTCTCTCTCTCTCTCTCTCTCTCTCTCTCTTCCCTAACAATTCCAATCTCTCTCTCTCTCTCTCTCTCTCTCTATTTGTTAAGATAGTTACTTCAATTCCATTGCCCTGCATTTTTTACATTATTATTTCACCTCTTCTCAGCCCCCATTCCTATAAGGGGCTAAATCTGGACTAAAAGGGCCTCAGGAGTGTTACTATTCATCTTAACTACCTCGAAAACTATGGATTAGACAATAATATCTGTCGTTTTCGGTCATTTTTACATTTCATCTTCCTGCCCTCAGCCCCTTTGGTCCAGTGATATCTTATCCCCAAAATATTCTTTTTCAGATAGTTGAAGTCATATGTATACTGAAATAAGGTGTGATCATTCCGTAGAGTTTATTTTGTTACAAGTATACATTTCAGGGAAGCCCTTTCCACCTCGACCTCCTTTGGTGCCAGTGATGTCTTAGACACATAGTAATCTTTCCAAGATAGTAAGATAGTAAGTTATATGTATACAAAATTTGGTTGCAACTGCTCAATGTGTTTCAGAGTTATAGGGTAGAACACACATACAAACATTATATATATATACTATATATATATATATATATATATATAATAGATATATATATATATATATATATATATATATATATATATATATATATATATATTTATATTTATATTCTCAAGTTTTAAATGTTTAAATCTAGTCCTTTACTAAGCACTTTCTGCTTAGTAAAGGACGTTTAATGTCGAAAGGTCTCGCAGATACTCCTTCGTTTATTTTTCCTTCATGGCATATATCTTTCTTTATGGATTTATCACGTTCTTAACTTTCGTGATTCAGTTATACATACATATATATATATATATATATATATATATATATATATATATATATATATATATATATGTATGTATCTGCGAGACCTTTCGACATTAAACGTCCTTTACTAAGCAGAAACTGCTTAGTAAAGGACTAAATTAAAAAATTTAAATCTTGAGAATATAAATATATATATATATATATATATATATATATATATATATATATATATATATATATATATATATATATATATATATATATATATTTTTTACGTATGAGCCTGGCCTTGAAAGAACTACGATACGTAAACAGGAAAAGTTAAGGGAGAACAAGGTGAATTTACTTGAACTTACCGTAAAACGGATTTATAGTGATAATTTACTCTAGAGGAACAGGTCGCCAGAAACTCAGCTAAATACTTTACAGCTATTTATTTACAAGAGGCCCTTACTGGCCTGGAGAAAAGTAAATGCAGCGTCCACACGTTGGGACTTATAATCTCTCACAAATGGATAATAGCTGGCTCAAAATGGAATTTGTACAAGCTGGTTTCATAAACTTGGGTAATGCAACACTTGCGGGCAGAGAGACTTGGCACGTGACTCAGGGAATCTGGAAAAAGGATCCCAGATTAAACAAGATAAAAGAAAAAGGATTTCTTGCCCAAATTAGTATTAATTAGTTCTCTAACACTGGGGCAAAGGAACTCTAATGTTTCACTGAGGTATGCAATGACTTCATTTGTCTGGGACGATCACACAAGGGGAAGCATGCGGCCATGAGGCAGTGAGAGGAAACAAAGGGATGAGTTCTTTTTGGAATGGAAGTTTGAATTGGGAAAATGGGGATCAAATAGATAATAGGATGTAAGGGACTGGCAATATGCTGTCACAAGAAGTACCTGGATGCTATGTTCAATGTGGACCTTGTAGAAAATGTGGCGCCCGGCTTTGTCTTATGTCTGGGTCTCTTGGGGCGCCAGTCCGCCGTTAGGCTTAAGTTTGGAGAGAGGCTGGCTGGACATCCATCCAAGGTCACGCACTCGAGTGGTCTGAGAGAGTTCGCAGGTGTCTTGCCTGGTGTTGGGGTCAGCTTAACCCCCCACGAGCAGGGCAACTCCTGGAAACAGAACATTACAGCCAGCAGAGGGTTCAGAGGAAAAAGAGCTTAAGATATAGGCCTAAGAAGTACCAGTCTGCCTACATCCTTCCCTTTTAGATACGTCCCTAAAGCTGACAAGAGTCTATTTTCCCCCAACTTAGGAACTCCCTACCTCTGGCTGGCGGGTTTTGGTTTCCCGCGTTTACTAAAAATCAGCTGATATTTGGAGAAAATGGCTGCTGTTTGCCAAATCAAACTAATTAGTTAATTACTGGTAGACGAAGAGATCTATAAACGTCACAATATATTTGTATGCCTAGGGTTTTTTATTAATAATATATTGCCAATATGTTCGCTGTGACCTATTGGAATGTGGAGAAGCAACGACCCGAGAAAACGCTGACGAATAGTTTCTGTGGGTGGCGTGAACATAAAACTGCATAGTTAGACAGTCAATGTACTCGTACTCAGTTCATGAACTCTTCTCAAAGTGCCTTTGTGAAACTGGATGTAGCCCAGTATTTGTGAGGCGCTAACGAAGTGTGCGTTCGTAAGTGCATGTGCGCCTCTTCCTATTAAAATGTAACATACCCAAGTCTATGGGGGATTTTGATAGAGGCGTCTTTGGAAGAAAGACAAGATGCCGTGGTGCTCACCGGGAGTCTCTTTATAATATAGTGCTTTAAATAGTCCGGCTGCTTGGGTGAGTTTGAACTGTTTAGCCAAAGAGTGGCTTGTTACCTATTTGACATTTTTGTTAGGATATTCAATCTTCAATCTCTGATCGTTAAACTTGTGTGTGTACTTATGGGATGTGTTCTGTGTCTTTGAAACAGATGGTTCTGGCAATGGAGGGACCGAGAGGGAGTCCCGAGGGAAATAGACTTTTGGTGACCGTTACTATTCAGACATTTTTGTTGGGGTTTTAATTGAATTGAGTTAGTCTGTAAGACTTCATTAATTCATTATTTATTCATTGTTAATAAATGTATTTTCTTATAATGCAACTCTTTCACTTTGGTTACCTGTTAGAGAGAGAGAGAGAGAGAGAGAGAGAGAGAGAGAGAGAGAGAGAGAGAGATGAGGGTATCGGTGGTAGAAAGAGAGAGAGAGAGAGAGAGAGAGAGAGAGAAGAAGAGAGAGAGAGAGAGAGAGAGAGAGAGAGAGAGAGAGAAAAGAGAGGTTTGTTTGTTGTTTGCCTTGACACTCGAGTTACACGTTTACCAAATGAATAATGAGGAAATATCCTCATTACAGTTTTGGTGGCAGGCGGTGAAAAGCGGTATAAAAGGGTTTTTTTTTATGCCTGGAACGCCCAATGAAGAGATAGGTGACCAGTTAAATGTAGAGGGGATTGTTAGATCTCAGTTGCTAAGTGAAGGGGGCAGAGAAATATCCATCCGTGGGATGTGGGATGAGGAAAGAAATTCTATTAGAGTCATCAAATTTGCCCGTACCGAGATCCTCCGGGGCGTGAGAGTAACTCAGTCTGGTTTGTGAGTGAGTGTTGCCAGGTGCCATCTCGCCGATCATGTTTGCATTGTGCCGATGAGATTTACGTATTCTACACAGATTCCAGGGTGGTTTTCTCTTATTTTGGACATGTGAGTGTTACCGTGTGTTTTTTTTAATCCTGGGGGTTTTTTTGAGACGGGTTTAAGAGGTCAAAATTTTTTTTTTCTTTCCCCATAGTAGCAGAGAAGTGACGTGTTTTCTTTATTTGCATGTGTTTATAATAGACGTATTCGTCTTTGTTTAAAACATAAGGGTGTATAAAGTTGCGTTTATGCATGTGAACTGTGCTTGGATAGCATATTTCGCTTGGAGACAAGAGCGGCCACACAATTTTACAGGCTCAGCAGATTTCTGCTAACCGGCGCAGAGGGGTGCGTTGCATGGGGAGGGCACTAGTGTATACCTTGGGGAGGAGGCCTCAGACACTGTTCAAGGGGAGGTGGGTACTGTCTGCCTCGGGGTGTTCTGTCGCTTGACTGAGGGATGTTTCAATGCTCACAGGAGGAGAAAATTTTTTTTTTCTTAGTGTGGGTGAACTCCTTCCTAGTTTCTTTTTTTTTCTTTGTCGAGGTGTCGAGAGACGAATTTTGCCCTTGAAAGTGATCTTTCAATGCTAAGATATCAGCTGATTGATTAGTTGATGAAGTGAAATGCCTTTAGAGTCCTTTTTTTTTAGAAAAGAGATTTTTTTCTCTTGAATGAAGAGAAAATGGTAGTTAACATGCACGGGATGTGCTGTATGTTTTCCTTATGCCTTGGAAGACACATATAATGGGGATACACAGATTGTTATTATTTTTTTTTATTGTGTTGGAGAGATTACTTTAAAAGTGGTGCCGAGTGGTGATGTATGGTAATAATGCCCGATGCCGTGAATGGTGTTGTGTCTGTGTGGGTGTGGCAATGGTGGTATATCATGGTGTTGCATCTGGAGAAATTGTGTGTCATAAGGTTCAGCATTACTGTTGTATGCTATTTGAATTTCACCCTTACTTGAGATCTTTGCAAGAGAATTATTGCTCTGGAGAGTTATTATTATTATTAATAATTATTATACTTGAGATGTGTCAACGGGAGGGTTGCTTAAGTATAATTATCATTACGGGAGACTTTGTTTTACGAGAGATTTGAGATATTTCGTGGGAGATTATTTTATAATTATTACAGATAATTATTCATGGAGAATTATTACAATGAATTAATGGGAGAAGTCTTGTCTTAGTTATTTGTTGAGTTTTTGTAACTTTGGAGAATATTTCAGTGATTCATGGGGATGAGTTTTGCTGAATCTTGATGAATCTGGCTGAATCTTGGTGAATTGTGTTGAATTTTGCTGAACTTTTGCTGAATTTTGTACTTAACTTTTGGAGAATGGACAAGCATTAACATTGGTGGTTTTTTTTTTATACTGATACTGGTGATTTTGATGATAGCAAATTTGGTGATTTTGTGATAATGATATTTCTGACACTGATTTTCTTATACTAATACGTGGGTGTGTAATGCTATCAAGGGTGGTGAAATCTTTTTGAATTTGGGTGGAACTAACAACATTATTTTAGTTTTTTTTTCCTTTTTTTTATGAGTTCAGCAGATAATTGCTTGACATCTAGTGAGTTACGGGAGATAGTTGATAATGCCGTTGATTTTTCTTTCTCTTTTTTGGAAATTAGCCATCGCTGACACAAGTTTTCTTTACCAAGGGTGAATTTGAATTTGTTTTTTCTCTCCAGTTGTGTGAATATTTTTTATGTCTAAGTTTGTGACTGAGAGTCATTATTCGGGAAACGTGTTTGTGGTTTCAGCTATTGATGCTGCAGTGAGATTTACGGGAGAATTTTTGCATGGTTTTGAATGCATACGTAGTGGCACTACATCTTTTCTCTGGATATTTATGTCCCAGAAATTGTGAGTTTTCTTGCACAATACCTTTGTTGTATTTGTGACAACTTTGTGAAACTTGGCTAAGTTTTCTAATGGCCTATGTCGTAGTACATATGGAGAAGTCTTTGCTTAGACACTGTGAATTTGGAGTTCTGTTATAATGAGTTGTGGGGCACATTGGTGATTTTTTTTCTAGAATTTTCTAGACGTTTTTTATTTGCCGAGTTTTTGCCCTTTTTCAGCAATTATGCTAAGGAGAGAGTTTCATAGTTTTTGACTATAACATTGAGTTATTCTTTGGAGAATTGAGATTTATATTATTTTGGAGTTAATAATTTGGAGTAATATCTTATCTGGGAGTTATAATTTGAGATATAATATATTGGGGATATATATTTTTGGCCAATTTTGATATTTGCCAATGGTGATGAGAGCTATGTTTATTTCAATTATTTTGCAGCCATCTTTGTTGCAAATGGAGACACATTTTTGAGGAGATTATGGGGCAATATTTGTGAGTGTGTGAGTTAGATGCTTTGAGGGCACATTTTTTTTGGATAGGATTTCATTTTTTTATATTCCTTTTTGGAGATATATTTTTTGGAGCCTTGTTTTATTCCACATGGAGTTATTGGGGAAATAGAGGTAAATAATTTTTATTTGCCGAAATAGAGGTGATTATTCTTTATTCCTGGAGTGGTGTTTTTTTTTTTTTTATTAACATATGGCTATGAGAGAAATAAGAAGGAATATGTGGATGGGGTTTTTAACCAAATGGAGGAAATATTTTTTTTCACCGGAGTGGTGTTATTATTAATGTGGTGTCACATATTTATGTATGGAGATGGAATTAATCTTTGGCGGGTGACCCTTTTTTGTGGTTATGGAGTTTTTTTCTCGAGCCAAGAGAAGATTTCTGTGGTTCTTTCTCTTGGTTTCGTGACTATTTGGAGGCGAGTGGCATTATTGCATTACAAGTCCTATGGAGGTGTGTGCATTTTTTATAGTTCACAAGTATATTATTTCTGGAGGCATATAATTGGGCTGTGTCATGGTGAGAGAATAAGTCTTCGAGACAGTCTTTGAACACATTAGTCATATCCTGGAGTTAATTTTGTGAAATGTGTCAGTTAGACCTTTTCTGTAGAAGCATGAGTTTTCCAAACTTGTGTGTCTGACTGGACATTTTTTTGTGCTGCTGTTTGAGCACACGTCCGCAGGCGGATTTTCTGCTGACAAGCGATGTGATAAGAGCCGTGTGCTGACTCTTTTCCTTTAGTGGAAAGTTTTTGCAATATCTGGAAATGTTGACAATAGCATTCCATGAAAGCGTATGTGTAAGAGTTTGCTTTCTGGACCATGTCCAGTCGATGAAAAGTTGCGATGTCGAGAAATTCCGTAACTTTATATGGGACATTTCTTGGGAAAAACGTGGGGGGGAGTTATGTATATTATACATGTATTATGTATTTCGTGATTGGGGAAATCTACTTGTGGTTATCTTTATTTTTTTTACTTCCTTTTCCTATGAGAGATGTAATTAGGGGATTGAGATTAAATAGCATTTCTTTTTGGAAGGGAGATGTGATTTATCGGGGGTTGTTATTTACGTTAAATAGGAGTTTGACATTAAGTCTCATTGGTGATTAATTGTATGAGCAGTAAAGGGGTTTTGCTGTTAAAAACATTGGAGATTTTTACTGATTTTGTGGGTTGTTCAGATATCAGAGCTTGAGAGACATTTTTTGGGTCTGGGCATGTTACGTGATTTTTTTTCCTTGGGCTCATACGATTTTTTCTTTTTTGTTTATGATAACATTCGAGTTTGAAATGTGAGTGCAGAAGTCCGTGGAGTTGCTGTGATTTTCTGATTGGTTGTGTGTGCTGATGTGTGAGTTTGGAGAATTGAGTTGGAGAACTTGATGTTTTTTTTTCTTTGAGAGTTGTGATAATGACTTATGATTTAGTAGTCATATTAAAGGGAGTTAATTGGGAGACGTTCAGTTAGTATTTCTGATCTTTTGAGATCATTGTTTGACAGAAGTAGTGTGTCTGGGGTTAGTTTTTTTTAGATTGACCAATGACTTGACTGACATACTAACACACCAAAAAAAGTCGTTTCCCAACGCTAGCAAGACGTCCACCAGCCGTGCAGAGAGTGTTGCTGTCGTTTTGTCCAGGGTGATTACAAGAGTTTCCACGATGGTGATCGCAAGAGTTCTACAGCGTGTCTTTTGGGGATCTGCAGAAGCCGTGAGAAGTCTTCTACAATGAGGGAGGCATTCCGTCTTCCTACAGCTTCCTACAGTTAGCTGCTGTCTGTGCAGCTAGTTGCAGACAAAGAGGGATATTCAAGAATCCGAAGAGAGAAAATTCTAGTGCTATTTTATAATGCCAGAGACGTGCAGTATTACTTATATTTTGATTTTAAGCCGGCAATGTGTGTTTTATATTATATAAGCTACTTTGTTTTGACCAATTTTGCTAGGCGGGGGCTAGCATGGTTAGTGGCCGAGCCGTGTAGGCTAGGGGGCTAGGTTTTTGATTAATAATATATTGCAATATGTTCCGCTGTGACCTATTGGAATGTGGAGAAGCAACGCCACGAGAAAGCTGACGAATAGTTTCTGTGGGTGGCGTGACATAAAACTGCATAGTTAGACAAGTCAATGTACTCGTACTCAGTTCATGAACTCTTCTCAAAGTGCCTGTGAAACTGGATGTAGCCAGTAATTGTGAGGCGCTAACGAAGTGTGCGTTCGTAAGTGCATGTGCGCCTCTTCCTATTAAAATGTAACATACCCAAGTCTATGGGGGATTTTGATAGAGGCGTCTTTGGAAGAAAGATAAGATGCCGTGGTGCTCACCGGGAGTCTCTTTATAATATAGTGCTTTAAATAGTCCGGCTGCTTGGGTGAGTTTGAACTGTTTAGCCAAAGAGTGGCTTGTTACCTATTTGACATTTTTGGTAGGATATTCAATCTTTAATCTCTGATTGTTAAACTTGTGTGTGTACTTATGGATGTGTTCTGTGTCTTTGAAACAGATGGTTCTGGCAATGGAGGGACGAGAGGGAGTCCCGAGGGAAATAGACTTTGGTGACCGTTACTATTCAGACATTTTTGTTGGGGTTTCAATTGAATTGAGTTAGTCTGTAAGACTTCATAATTCATTATTTATTCATTGTTAATAAATGTATTTTCTTATAATGCAACTCTCTCACTATGGTTACCTGTTAGAGAGAGAGAAGAGAGAGAGAGATGGAGAGAGAGAGAGAGAGGGGGGGGTGGGGGGGGTATCGGTGCTAGAGAGAGAGAGAGAGAGAGAGAGAAAGAGAGGTTTGTTTGTTGTTTGCCTTGACGCTCGAGTTACACGTTTACCAAATGAATAATGAGGAAATATCCTCATTACCTATTTATATTCTCAAGTTTTAAATTTTTAAATTTAGCTGATTTTTGCGATAATTTTTGTGGGCCCTACCTTGTAATTTATCATGAAAAACTTTAAATTACAGCTGATGATGTGTTGAAGCAACATGAAACGTTTCGTATCTTAATAAAACAAGTTTCTTAGATTTTTCTCTTCCTGGGAGTCTTGTATATATAATAGATGGATTCCCAGTTAGACAAAAATCTAAGAAACAAGCTTTATTAAAATACAAAACGTTTCATGTTGCTTCAACACATTATTTCCGCCTGCAAATTTAAAAGCTTTTATAATAAATCATAAAAGATAGGGGCAACAATTATCACAAAAAATCAGCTAAAATTAAATAATAATTTAAACTTTAAAAAAAATGAGCATATGAAGAAGGCTACCTATTCAAGGAAGGGAAAGAGCTAAGTGACCACAATAGTTCGTTCATGCCCAGAAAAACACTTATGCCAGAGAGAGAGAGAGAGAGCGAGAGGAGACGAAGAGAGAGTTTTTAAGCCTGGAGAGAGGTGCTTGATAAATCAAGATTCAAGGGTCGTTGAGTAGGTTGTTTAATAGGCACTAATAAAACAACCTACTTAACGATCTTTGGTTCTTTATTTATCAAGCACCTCTCTCCCCCGGCTTAAGAACTCTAAATGTTTTCTTCGTCTCCTCTCTCTCTGGCTTAGCTCTTACCTCTCCTTGAATAGGTAGTCTTCTTCATATCTCATGTTTTATTTTAAAGTTTTAAATTCTAACTGATTTTTGTGAAAATTTGTGCCCCTACCTTGTAATTTATTAAAAAAATTTAATTTGCAGACTGATGATGTGTTGAGGCAACATGAAACGTTTCTTATCTTAGCAAAGCATGCTTCTTAGACATTTGTCTTCCTGGGATTCCTGTTGGTTTTTTGTTAATGATCATCCTGATATATATATATATATATATATATATATATATATATATATATTATATATATATATATAGATATATGTATATGTATATATATGTATATGTATATATATATATATATATATATATATATATATATATATATATATATATATATACCTTGTGTCAGCGCGTTGAGCGCTTGCATGGATGTCTGTGTGTTGTCCATACAAAATTTAAAACATAAGGATAATGCCGAACAAAACGCATTTTGTCGATTTCCAGCACTTGCACACGAAGCCGAGAGAATAAGCAAGGATTATCCAGTGGATTTGGGTTGGTAAACAAGAGCGAGAAGCTAAGGATGTCACTTAGCAATTAGGGGACTTTATATACTTTACAGAGGACGTAATATTAATTTCTAATTATCACAAACTGATAAATTGGCACCGAAGACGAAGGGCGCTTCGGGATTGCCGAGATAATCAAGCAGAGGTCGAGACATAAGGGGTTACAGCTCAGTTGTTAAAAAAAAAAGACACAAACACACACGTATACACAAAGGACGATAGACAGATAATTTGGCTATAATATCATATTCATATGTTCACTGTTTGTCATAATGAGATATTTCTATTATGCATTACCTCAATGAATTCTGATGCGTGATGTTGCTCTCATGAATTACTGGGAATGTTTGAAGACGTCTCTAATTCGGCCGTTCTAGAGTCAGATTGACTAGACTACAAGACGATTGATGACACCGACTGATATCAATCGGGATGTAAATGCCTGATTGATTATATGAAATGGACTCCTCCTCGACTTCATGCACAGTTAGTTTTCCTTCCTAGTCGTACGTCAATACCCTCTCTCTCTCTCTCTCTCTCTCTCCTAGAGATAAGTGAGCATATGACGTCTCCTCGGATGGACTAAAAAGCCTTCGAGACATCCTAATCCTTGTTACTCATAGTAACTCTCCCCCCCCCCCCCCACCCCCCCCCCTCCCGCCACTTCTCTCTCTCTCTCTCTCTCTCTCTCTCTCTCTCTCTCTCTCTTTTACATGCCTCTCTCTCTCTCTCTCTCTCTCTCTCTTCCTCTTCTCTCTTCTCTATATTTTTAGCCTAGGTCTTTTTTTACTTGGAGGAGCTACAATAATTCTCTCTCTATCTCCTCCTCTCTCTCTCTCGCTCTCTCTCTCTCTCTCTCTTTATATGCCTTAGGTCTTTTTTTACTTGGATTGGGGAGCTACATCATCTCTCTCTCTCTCCTCTCTCTCTCTCTCCTCTCTCTCTCTCTCTCTCTCTCTCTTTCCTAGAGGTAATTGACCGACATGATGTCTCTCGGATGGACTAAAAAGCCTTTGAGACATCCTAATCCTTGTAACTCCCACTAACACACTCTCTCTCTCTCTCTCTCTCTCTCTCTCTCTCTCTCTCTCTTGTAAATATCCTAAATGATGCATTGGAAAAAGAATGCCAAAAGCATGCAAACTGTGTAAGTGGTGGTATAGCATAGTTAATCCACAAAACCTAATCAGAAAATGTGCTGCATGCAACATTCCGACCCATCCACAGTGTGCTGAGGTAATGCAAGATATGAGACACAAGAATTTTTTGCTCAACATGTCTATCATGGATAGACAATGTTATTGAATCAAGATTGAATGTACAAATAGTTGAGGATGAAGAAAAGAGGAAGAGAAGAAGAAGAAGAGGAAAACGAAGAGGATAAAACGGAGAGAAGTAAAACAACAACGAAATTGACAGAAAAAATAAGGACAAAACAAAAGAACAAGAATAAAAGTAATGGATGCAGAGATACTCATTGATACTAACATATGAGGCAATAAAGCAGCATACTTACGAAGAAATGAATTACGATATGACAACACAAAAGAAAATCCCGAAGAGGCTCTACCCAGATCTACACAATGACGGGAAAGAGGAAAAAATAGACAAAAAAGATAAAGTCTGCAACCTTTTGAAAAGATGGAATTGCAGATTTGGAGAAAGATGTTACTACAAACATCCTAAGGTATGTCACAACTATTAAATATATGGTAAATGTGCATACCTAGATGGCTATGAGGATGATTGCAGAGATCTGCATCCAAAAATATGCAAAAACCTAAAAGAAGGAAAAGGATGTAAGTTCGACAAAAAATGTAAATATATGCACCCTGTAGCCATGAATCATAATCAAATAAATAATCAATCAAGTAATAAAATCCAGAATGTGTCAGCAAAAATTTCAAAGCATCAGCTCCAAAATTCTACTCAAGAGATAATAACTGTATTTATTATGCAAGAGGATATTGCAGAAACGGAGAAAATTGCAGATTCAGACACAAAATGAATAATTAAGATGAAGGAAGATCAATATTATGGAAAAGTTGGATTTTTAATGTCAGAATTTCTGGAAATGAAAAAAAGAACAACATACCAGAACAGGAAAGAGACATGGGAACGAAAAAAAAAAAAAAAATCCTTATTACTACCAATATTAAAATGAAGGAGAAAAACACGCAACCATCATAGTGATGAATGCGCAGGGTCTAGTTACGAGTAACTCAAAAAGAAAAATAGAGTACTTAGAAGAACTAACCCAAATGAAAGAAAATAGATATAATGAATATAAGTGAAACCTGGTATTCCCAAGAGACTGGGAATGATGATCAAATAAAAGGGTTCCAACTTATAGATCAGATAGAAAAAATAGGAAAACAAGGGGAACCGCAATATATGGGAAAGACAAAAAACAAGGAAAAAATATATGAGAAATATAGTAACTCAGAATGTGAACTAATAGCGGTAGAATTTGAATTTGAAAAATTAATGAACATACAATAATATATAGACCTCCTAATACTAAAGAGTTTGACTTAATAATAGAAAAATTGGATGATATATGTAGAAATCAGGACTGGCTAGTTCCTCCTATCTGGAGACTTCACTTTTCTTTCGTAGAACTGGAAAGAAAAAACGAATAGGAGATTGTGGTTGTACTTATACATATAAAAAAGAGAGTAATAGTAGTGCAGAAGATAAGAGGCAATTCGAAAAGCTATTAGATATGCTACTAGAATACAACATTCAACAAATAAATCACCTGCCAACAAGAAAGGAAAATACTTTAGACCTAGTATTTGTGAACGAGGTGAACTATGTGTTAAAGAAATAATAGTTTTTTTTTATAATGCGAGTATTTCAGACCATAATGTCATAGAATTAACAGTCCATTCCAAAGCAAGTGAAAACAGAGATAAGCAAGAAATGAAAAAAGTGGGAAGTATATGGAAAACACAACTTCTACAGTAAAAATATAAAATGGTCAGAAATAAATGAAGAATTAAACAAAGATTGGGATAACATTTTCGTAAGTGATGACATAAGGGTAAATACGGAGATATTATATAAAAATATTAGAGAAAATAGTGGATAAATATATAGCAAGAGAAAAGTAAACATCAGTCATGCATACCAAGAGACAGAAGGATCTTGTTCCAGAAAATCAGAAAGTGGAAAAAAGGTCTTGCAAAAAGAAAAAAATGCATGGAAAGTTATAGAACTAAAAAGTAAGATAGAAAATACAGAAACAAAAGATTATACAATCAAAAGAAAATAAAACCGGGACTTGGAAGAAAAACCCTAATAAATATCAAGTAAAACCCCAAACTATTATACTCACACGTGAAAAAGATGAATAAAAGAAGAATAGAAATTGGCCCTCTAAGAATTGAGGGAGATTAACGAATGATAAAAGGAAATTTGCAACATTTTGGCAGAACGATATAAGAGAGAATTCACCCCTAGAATAGATAATGAGATAATGATATAGAAGTAAGGGACGAAAAGTGAATATTTAGCTGACATAGATATTAATGAAGCTGATATTGTGCAGGCTATTAATGAAATTAAAAATGGAGCTGCAGCAGGGCCTGATGGAATTCCTGCTATTTTGTTAAAAAAAGTAGTTCATTCTATCGCAAAGCCACTTGCAATATTATTAAGACAAAGTGTAGATACAGGCAAGATTTATGATGAGCACAAAATTAGCATATATTACGCCTCCTACTTTCAAAAGTGGATCAAGACTAGAGGCAAGTAATTATAGGCCTGTGAGTCTAACATCACATATTATGAAAGTGTATGAAAGGGTAATGAAGAAAAATATTATGAAACATTTAATAAAAAATAATTTGTTTAATATAGGACATCATGGTTTCGTACCCAGAAAAAGTACACAAACCCAATTGTTCGTCCACCGTGAGAACATATTCAAAAATATGAAAAGCGTAAATGAAACAGATGTGGTTTATCTAGACTTTGCAAAAGCTTTTGACAAAGTAGACCATAATATATTAGCGAAGAAAATTAGAAACACAAAATCGTGGATAAAGTAGGAAGATGGTTAAAAGAATTTTTACACAACAGAAAACAGAAAGTTATTGCAAACGATGAGAAATCGGATGAAGCCAAGGTAATATCCGGTGTGCCACAAAGGGTACGGTGGTTTAGCTGCAATACTGTTTGTTATTATGATTGAAGACATAGACAGTAATGTTAAGGATTCGGTAGTGAGTAGTTTCGCTGATGACACAAGAATAAGTAGAGAAATTACTTGTGATGAAGATAGGAACGCTCTACAAAGAGACCTTAACAAAGTATATGATTGGGCAGAGGTAAATAGGATGGTATTTAACTCTGATAAAAATTTAAATCAATAAATTATGGAGACAGAGAAGGAAAGCTATATGCATATAGGGGACCTAATAAATGACAATCACCAAATAAGGAAGCAGTTAAAGACCTTGGTGTGATGATGAATAGGAACATGTTATGCAATGATCAAATAGCAATTCTTTTGGCGAAATGTAAAGCAAAAATGGGAATGTTGTTACGGCACTTCAAAAAAAGAAAAGCTGAACACATGATTATGCTTATAAAACATATGTTCGTAGTCCACTTGAATATTGCAATATGATATGGTACCCACACTATCAAAAGGATATTGCACAAATAGAGAGTGTACAAAGGTCCTTTACAGCTAGAATAGAAGAAGTTAAGGACTTTGACTACTGGGAAAGACTACAATCCTTAAAATTATATAGTCTAGAAAGGAGAAGAGAATGCTACATGATAATTCAGGCATGGAAACGATAGAAAGGAATAGCAGAAAACATCATGGAACTAAAAATATCAGAAGAGCAAGCAGAGGTCAGATTAATTATTTCCCAAAGTGCCCTAAAACTTACCATGGAAAAATAAGGGAAATCACACCTAGGGACATTCAATCTACTACGCACCAAACCGCATCGATCAATGCAACGTCTATTCAATTGTGTTTGCCAGCTCATCTGAGGAATATATCAGGAGTGAGCGTAGACGTGTTTAAGAATAAGCTCGACAAATATCTAAAACTGCCTCCCAGACCATCCAAGATTGGAAGATGCAAAATATACCGGAAGATGTACTAGCAACTGTCTGGTAGCATTAGAGGTGCCTCACACTGAGGGACCTGGGGCAACCCGAACGAACTGTAAGGTCTGTAAAGTAAGGTCTCCTAGGTAAGTGACCCACATGATGTCTTCGGATGGACTAAAAACCTTTGAGCCACTCATAATCCTTGTAACTCCTAGTAGCTCTTCCCTCTCTCTCCTCCTCTCCTCTTTCTCTCCCCTCTCTCTCTCTTCTCCATCTCTCTCTCTCTCTCTCTCTCTTCCTCTCTCTCTCTCTCTCTCTCGAGTAGTGCCATTTTGCTTGGCGGACGTATGTACACAGTCTGATAAATCAACCGATATCACGCGTTTAACATACGACTGGAAAAAGAGTTATCTAGAAGTGTTCGTGAATTGTCGGCCATTAGATTAGTGTGAAAATAGTAGGATAAAGCGTCTATTAAGTTAGTTTACCGAGTGAAGTATTGTAAATCAGATCAGGATGGCAGTAAGCTCAGAATGCGGGAAGAACTGGAGAAATCTTGTGCTTCTTGCAGATCTGCAATATGATGAGTTAGCAGGAAGGGAACTGGCATTTCTCATCTACGAGATCAATAACAGCCCTAATCAAAAAGACACAAAAGTATTCATAGAAATATTGGAGGGATAAGATTCTTCAAACTGGAATAAATCATAAGAAAACATCATGAAAATAATTGAAGGAGTTCCAAATAAAATCCAAGTGGTCAAGAGACTTATAAAGAAAATTGACATCAATCAGCATATTCCGACAAAGAAAATGAATAAAGTGAATATTGTGAATATACTAATTGATGCAGTAGGAAAAAGAATGACAAAAGCATGCAAGCTGTGTAAGGAGTGGTATAGCATAGTCAATCCACAAAACCTGATCAGAAAATGTACTGCATGCAACATTCCCATGCATCCACAATGTGCTGAGGTCATGCAAAATACGTGTAAGGATACCAGATTATTTTGCTCAACATGTCTGTCATAGATAGACAATGTTATAATCAAGACTTAATGTGCAAATAGTAGAAGATGAAGCAGAAGAGGAAGGGGAAGAAGAGGAAAACGGAAGAGAAGAAAACAAAAATGAAATGACAGAAAAAAAAATAATGAAAACAGAGAACAAGACAAGAGTATGGATGCAGAAATACTCATAGATAATACATATGAGCAATCAAGCAGCAACATACGAAGAAATAAATTATGACATGACAACACAAAATGAAATCCTGTAGAGGCTTTACCCAGATCTGAATACTGATGGGATAGAGATAAAAAAATAGAAAAGAAAGACAAAGTCTGTGCCCTTTTGAAAAGAGGGAATTGCAGATTCGGAGAAAGATGTTACTTCAAACATCCAAGGTATGTCACAACTATGAAATCTATGGTAAAATGTGCATACCTAGACGGCTATGAGGATGAATGCAGAGATCTACATCCAAAAATATGCAAAAACCTACAAGAAGGAAGAGGATGTAAGTTCGAGAAAAGATGTATATATATGCACCCTGTAGCCATGAATCAAAATCAATTAAATTAATATAAAATCCAAAATAGAAAGGAAACAAATAAGAGAGGAACAAAGAACATGAAGGTGAAGGAAAAAAGCCAATGCCCATCACACCGTGATATGGAGTGTCAGCAAAGAATTTCCAAGCATCAGCTCCAAGATACAGCTCAAGAGATAAATACTGTATATATGATGCTAGGGGATGGTGCAGATATGGAGAAAATTGCAGATTCAGACACAAAATGAATAATTATGATGAAGGAAGATCAAATATTTTGGAAAAGTTGGATTTTTAATGACAGAATTTCTGGAAATGAAGAAAAGAACAACATACCAGAACAGGAAAGAGACATGGGAAAATCCTTATTATTACCCATATTAAATGAAGGAGATAACACGTAAACCATCATATTGATGAATGCACAGGATTTAGTTACGAGTAACTCAAAAGAAAATAGAGGACTTGGAAGAACTAACCCAAATTGAAAAGAAAATAGATATAATGAATATAAGTGAAACCTGGTATTCCCAAGAGACTGGTAATGATGATCAAATAAAAGGGTTCCAAACTTATAGATCAGATAGAAAAAATAGGAATCAAGGGGGAACCGCGATATATGGGAAAGACAAAAAACAAGGAAAAATATATGAGAAATATAGTAACTCAGTGTGAACTAATAACGGTAGAATTTGAATCTGAAAAATTAATGAATATAGTTAATATATAAAAATTGGATGGTATCTGTAGAACTCACAAGGACTGGACTATTCTCTTATCCGAGACTTTATCTTTCCTTTCTTTGTAGACTGGGGAAAGACGAATGGAGATTGTGGATGTATTTATACATATAAAAAAAGAGTAATAGTTATGCAGAAGATAAGAGGCAATTCGAAAAGCTATTAGATATGCTACTAGAATACAACATTCAACAAATAAATCATCGCCAACAAGAAAGGAAAATACTTTAGACCTAGTATTTGTGAACTTGGTGAATTATGGTTAAAGAAATAATAGTTCATAATGCGAGTATTTCAGACCATAATGTCATAGAATTAACCGTCCATTCTAAAGCAAGTGAAAACAGAGATAAGCAAGATATGAAAAAGTGGGAAGGATATGGAAAATACAATCTACTAGTATATGAAATGGTCAGAAATAATGAAGAATTAAACAAAGATTGGGATAACATTTTCGTAAGTGATGATATAAAGGTAAATACGGAGACTATAAAAAATATTAGAGAAAATAGTTGGATATATATACCGAAGAAGAAAAAGTAAACATCAGTCATGCACCAAGAGACAGAAGGATCTTGTTCCAAAAAATCAGAAAGTGGAAAAGAGGTCTTGCAAAAGAAAAAAATACATGGAAAGTGATGGAACTAAAAGATTATACAATCAAAAGAAAATGAAAAACGTGACTTGGAAGAAAAAACCCTAGTAAATATCAAGCAAAAAGATGAATAAAAGAAGAATAGAAATAGGCCCTCTAGGAATTGAAGGGAGATTAACGAATGAAAAAAAGAAAATATGCAACATATTGGCAGAAAGATATAATAGAGAATTCACCCCTAGAATTGATAATGAAGATAATGATATAGAAGTAAGGGATGAAAATAGTGAATATTTATCAGACATAGATATTAATGAAGCCGATATTGTGCAAGCTAATAATGAAATTAAAAATGGAGCTGCAGCAGGGCCTGATGGTGTCCCTGCTATTTTGTTAAAGAAAGTAATTCATTCTATTGCAAAGCCACTTGTAATATTATTAAGACAAAGTGTAGATACAGGCAAGATTTATGATGAGCACAAATTAGCATATATTACCCCTACTTTCAAAAGTGGATCATGACAAGAGGCAAGTAATTATAGACCTGTGAGTCTAACATCACATATTATGAAAGTATATGAAAGGGTAATGAAGAAAAATATTATGGAACATTTAATAAAAAATAATTTGTTTAATATAGGACAACATGGTTTTGTACCCAGAAAAAGTACAGAAACCCAACTGTTAGTCCACCGTGAGAACATACAAAAATATGAAAAAACGGAAATGAAAAAGATGTGATTTATCTAGACTTTGCAAAAGCTTTTGAAAAGGTAGATCATAATATATTAGCAAAGATAATAAGAAAACATAATATAGTGGACAAAGTAGGAAGATTGTTAAAAGAATTTTTACACAACAGAAAACAGATAGTTATTGCAATCAATGAGAAATCGGATGAAGCTAAGGTAATATCCGGTGTGCCACAAGGTACAGTGTTAGCTGCATTACTGTTTGTTATTATGATTGCAGACATAGACAGTAATATTAAGGACTCGGTAGTGAATAGTTTCGCAGATGACACAAGAAAAGTAGAGAAATTACTTGTGATGAAGATAGGAACGCGCTACAAAGAGGCCTTAACAAAGTATATGATTGAGCAGAGCTAAACAGGATGGTATTTAACTGATAAATTTGAATCAATAAATTATGGAGACAGAGAAGAAAAGCTGTAGGCATATAGGGGACCTAATAATGCGACAATCACAAATAAGGAAGCAGTGCAATTCTATTGGCAAAATGTAAAGCAAAAATGGAAATGTTGTTACGGCACTTCAAACAGAAAAGCTGAAACACATGATTATGCTTTATAAAACGTATGTTCGTAGTCCACTTGAATATTGCAATATGATATGGTATCCATGTTACACCCAATCTGTGAAATTGCCCATTTCATGAAGTGGGTTAACCACTTGCCCATTTCATGAAAGTGAGCAAACCCACTTGCCCAGTTCATGAAAATGGGCCCAGTGGTTAGCCCACTTCATGAAATGGGCAAATGAACCCCATACCCATTTCATGAAATGGGCAGCCATGATGCATGAAAATATATCTTTGGTACAAAAAGAAAACCTTTTTATATATATGAATCTCGCGCTGCTGCTCCAAGATCAAATCTTTCTGCACTTCAATGCCATACAATATTATTCAGAGAAATTCAATAAACGATCGCTATAACGGCCATTAAAGTATTTGTGCAGGAAGGGGGAAAAACTAACCAACACGAAAGGACTTTACTTAATGAAACAAGCTACTTTAAACACAACTTAGTGAAAGAAATATTACTAAAACTGAACAGCAATAAATACTGACATACACAAACTGGTTATATATTTTTTTTTCGTTAGTATTGGGGTCAAAATAAGGCAAAAAACTAATACAAATTATTGTAAGTTGAAAAAAAATCTTTTAATAAAATAAAATAAAATTTTTAAAAAATTTTTAAAACAGCTGTTTTAATCATTAAAATATAGACAAATTTCACGTCTATGGTCATACATATCAAACAAATTTACAGTAATTATTTGTCAATATTGTCACATGATTTGTGGCTGTGGCAAGCACTGTTGCATCGAAGGCTAGCTTTCAAACAAGAACACCGCTTTGACAAGCAATTGCTCCTGCAAAGACATCTCTGGTATCCTTGGCCACCACACACACTTCCTGCTCAAACTAGTTCCGGAATACTTAACTGTTGTTTGGGGATATTTTCAGGCAAAAGTCCTTTGTACTGAACAAATTCGAATTGATTTCTGGTAAGTTTACCATTGATAATTCCACTTTTTGTGCCAATCACATAACCACTGTCTTCATTGGCAACCTCAGCTGCTGTCTTTGATTTCAGGGGACGAATCACATGAAACTTCGTTAGATACTCCATATAGTGCAGAATAAAGCGATAACTTCCATCCTTCATAGTCTGCATGTCGACCAGATCTACTTGTCCTCTTTCATTGAGATCTCTTACGGACAGTGGTCTGACTACAACTCCTGCTGCCGTTTCTTTTCTGCGACGCTTTTCAACACAGCGCTCACAATGCACGATATATAGTGACACAATTGATCTTGGAATATTTCCATATTGTTCACACACCTCCTTGTAGGTCTTCTTTTCGCCACCATGGCCGGTGTTAATGTGGGCTTGTTGGATAATTCCTGTGACTGATTCTTTAGTTGCCATATATTTTCCATTTTTCTTTTTTTACTGTTTCTATTTCACCAAAGTAGGCAAGATGTGGTAGTGTTCTCTTTTAAGCGTCTGTCCAGTCTTTCCTCTCTTCAAAATGGCAATTACAGTCTTCTCATATTCAGTAGACCACAAGGCAGCACAACTTGCTATTTGTTCTTCCATGACTAAAGCTTGAAGGGGTTATACAAGATACTTTGAAAATGCCATCATATCTTATTATGTTAAAAGTGTTTTGTATTACAACACTTAATAAAAGACTTTAAAAACAACTTTTTCTGGTTTAACAACTAGTTTGGAACAAATTTTAAGATTCATGCATGAAACTGCCCATTTCATGAAATGGCTAACCACTTGCCCATTTCATGAACTGGGCAAGTGGTTAGCCCACTCCATGAAATGGGCAATTTCACAGATTGGGTGTGTAACATCCACACTATCAAAAGGATATTGCAGAAATAGAGAGTGTACAAAGGCCCTTTACAGCTAGAATAGAAGAAATTAAGGATTTTGACTACTGGGAAACACTACAATCTTTAAAATTATATAGTCTGGAATGGAGAAGAGAACGCTACATGATAATTCAGGCATGAAAACAGATAGAAGAAATTGCCGAAAACATCATGGAGCTAAAATATCAGAAAGAGCAAGCAGAGGTGGATTAATATTGCCCAAAACTACCACCACGAAAATAAGGAAAGCACACAGGACATTAATCCATTACGCACCAAAATCGACAATGCAGCATCTATTCAAATGCGGTTGCCTAGCTCATCTTATGGAATATATCATGAGTGAGTTTAGATGTGTTTAAGAATAAGCTCGACAAATATCTAAGCTGCATCCCAGACCATCAAAGATTGGAAGATGCAAAAATATCCGGGAGATGCACTAGCAACTGTCTAGTAGACATTAGAGGTGGGCCTCACACTGAGGGACCTGGGGCAACCCAAACAAGATGTAAGGTCTGTAAGGTAAGGTAAGGTCTCTCTCTCCTCCTCAGGTAAGTGAGTACATGATATTTACTCGGTGACTAAAAGTTTTTGAGATACCCTAATCCTTGTAACTCCTAGTAAATCTCTCTCCCCTTACCCCCACCCCTCGCTCTCTCTCTCTCTCTCTCTCTCTCTCTCTCTCCTTGAGGTAAATGAGCACATGATGTCTATTTCGGATGGACTCAAAAAAGCCTTTGAGACATCCTAATCCTTGTAACTCCTAATAACTCTCTCTCTCTCTCTCTCTCTCCTACAGGTAAGTGAGCAAATGATATCTCCTCGGATGGACTAACAAGTCTTTGAGATATCCTAATCCTAGTAAGTCCTAGTGACTCTCTCTCTCTCTCTCTCCCCTACAAGTCTTTTTAACCCCACCCCCCCCAAAAGAATTTTCGAACACCCGACACTGATGCTATGTAAATGATTGGAGATAAAGTGTTTTTTATTCTTTGCTAAAGACGCTACAACTTTTTGTCGTCGGGTAATGGATACGAAATTTTTACAGGTGTTTAAATTGGTCGTTTTGTAAAGATATTTTTATTTTTTAAAATAAAACTTGCCTGGAAAGGCATTCTAAAACTAGCAAAGGGAATGAGAGAGCCACAGAATTTTCTTAAGCGTTAGTCTTGAATACGACAAGTAACCTGAATATATATATATATATATATATATATATATATATATATATATATATTATATATTATATATATATATTATTTTTTAGCTAAAAAATAAAATATATATATAGTTTATTTTTTAGCTGAAAAGTAAAAAAAAATAAACTGATGATAAAACATTAATGGATAATGAGTTGTATGGCAAATTTCAGTTGTCTCCCTTTATTGACCGATAAGAAATAAATATAAAAATTAAATTAATTTCTTGAATGACCGAGTGGCCAGGGGATTATCAACAACTATATTGTTTTGGTATTCTGTAAAAGAAAATATTGAGATGACTATTTGTCTGTTCGTCCGATCTTTTTCTCTCCTCCCTCAAGAGCTTTAAAACTACTAAGGCTAGAGGGCTGCAAATTGGTATGTTGATAATTCACACTACAATCATCAAACATACCAAATTGCAGCCCTCTAACCTCAGTAGATTTTATTTCGTTTAAGGTTAAAGTTAGCCATGATCGTGCTTAGGTGCCAACAACACAGACAAGCGGCGATGGTTCAAGCAACATGTGAACATATTTAGTGAAGGAAACGTTAGAATGGAAGGTTAAGTGATCTTGAATTTATTCTTTACAGCAACGAAGCTTCATTCGAGAATAAAAAATGATATCTTCATTTTCCCGTAGTTTCGTGAAATTATTTCCCTCCTACATATAATTTCGTAAACAAATTATGTATGGTATTCTTTATACGTACATACATACATACATATAAACTAGATAACTGGCTTACGAAATGTATTCTTGACAACTTCGTAACTATGTAATTGACTGCTTAGTAGTTCCATTTCCGTTTGTAGTAGTTGTCCTTTAAGTGTAATCCTGGGATGTGGACCATTTGCTTCTTGACTAGGCTGTTTGATTGTTCTATATTTTACTTTTTTGTTTTTATGTTTACCTTTGATATTTCGAAGCTGTTTTTCATTCTTTTATATATTCTACCCTGATGAGGTGTATCAAGAATACACGAAATCGCTAGGTACTGCTACTTTTCATTTTTCCTGCTGGCTCTTGACATATACATATTATATATATATAATATATATATATATATAGATAATATATATAGTATATATATATAGATACTATATATATAAATATATATAGACAGTATATGTTACATATATATATATGATATATATAATGTGCATATACACATATATATACATATCTCCTTTATCTTTTTGCTTTTCCCACCTTTATATGGGGTCGCTGTTTGATACTACTATGAGATTCAGGGCCTCTGTAACACGGTTTTTTCGCAATAACTTTTTATCTATGCATTTCATAAATATAACGCTTATTCAGAATACATATTATATCTACACATAATTTTTGACTGTATTCTACATTACTTAGGTTGAATAAATTTGGTACTTATAATGTAAAAGTGACCTTTTTTTAAGACGGGCCAACTTACTCAGAGAAAAGGTTTCGAACGCCACTGTTACGTAACTTATGACAGCCTTTCTTCCCTCTTTCTCGATGGATGATTGGCTATACGTAACGAAGGCTAACCTCTGGCAACAAGGACATACAAATTTAAATAAAAGCAAAGCAGTACACCTTTATGAACTCTGGAACCTCTCCACTGATAATTGTCATAATGAACAAACCAACAAAATATGTTAATAAATACAAAAACACTTCGATTATTAGTCTAACTCCCAAAATAGGTTTCCTATGAAATTACAGTCTACTTTATAGGCCACAATCAGATTGACAAGATGTAGGGAATAGTTGGTAATTTTCAAAAACATAGTAGACAAGCTTGATTTGATAACTGCTATATCCAATGTCAAGCAATTTTTATTTATTGGCTATCTACCTATTTACAGAAGAAAAAATAGCCGGTACCGTATATTGGCTTTCTTTAACCTTCACCAATAATTATCGTCAGAATGATGACTTCATGAGGCTCCACCCACTTCCGCCTCATTATAATTCAGGGATAACACTGACGCCTACCATACGGCACTGTTGGATTAGAAAATTTAACATCTGTCTATAAAAACAAATTTCTCGAGTAGTTGTAAGAAGTGTCTAAACGATCCTCAAGGATCCCAGCAGTTGGCCTAAACGTTTAATTCATGTATATTACTGCTATACTGTTGCGGCACTACTGCTACAGTAGCATTACTGCGCTAGCACTGATACCCCACCCACATCTATGTATCGTTCCGCCATTCATAAAGTCTTTGGGTTTCAGAGCCGATGGCGTTTCTGACTGGGTGATGGGCGGGGCAACATTTTGTCAAAAGGTGTGTTTACTTGCTTACGTAATGAATGTTTTTCGACTCTTGGCTCGTAATCATTGGCCATGGCGTCGGCTAGAACATTTTTACTCTATAAAAATTAAAACTATTGGGTTTAGGTTATTAATAATGCTGAAAAATTTGTGTGTGGTTGTAAAATATACATATGTCAACTTTCAGCTACATCCGATGCTTTGACAAGGAGCAAAGTCCAAAAACCGAAAACCGTGTTACAGAGACCCTGAATCTCATAGTATCTATTTTCTGTTTCATGCACCATTACCCTCACTCACATTCCTCGCCGCGTGTCCCTGTTCACTGTGTCTCTCCATCTCATTCTTGGTCTACCTCTCCTCCTTGTTCCGGACACTTCCATGTTCATGGTTCTTTTACATACAGACTCCTCCTCTCCTCTCATGACATCCCAAACCATTGCAATCGTCTCTGTTGCAGCTTATTTGATACTTCTGTACCTTTCACCGTCCCTCTTATGAAGTCATTCCTTATCTTGTCTTGTCCACTCCGACCATCCAACGTATCATTCTCATTTCATCCACTTCTATCCTTCTCTCTTGTGCTGTCTTCATGGGCTATGGTTTCTCTAGATATATATATATATATATATATATATATATATATATATATATATATATATATATATATATATATATATATATACATATATCTATACATATATCTATACATATATATATATATATATATATATATATAATATATATATAGATATATATATATATATACCATATATATATATATATATATTAATATATATATAGATATATATAATATATATATATATATATATATGCTGTTTAAAGCTGCAAAGCATTTCAGTTATGTGTAATGTGAATGATTAATCATGAATTACCAAAATCTAGTTCATTTACAGGCACCCTCTGTGCAACTCCTCGATTTCTTAATCAGATGCCTCATTCCAGAGAAGTAATCGCAGTTGTTTTCGATTAAAGATTAGGAGTTAGGCAGCCGCGGTTTCTATGCATCATCTTGTGGGCAATATTGGCTTTCACCACTACTTTAAAGCGGGCTTCTATTGTGTTTTACCTTCAAGAATATACGCCATTGCTTCTTCATCATGCAGTAAGGGTCTATAATTTTTTTTTCCAATTACGCTAACCAGTCTTATATGAGTTTTATTGTAAATATAATTAGTTAAGTAAAAAAACCCAGAGTTTACCTAAATCAACCCCCTTTGAAGCAAGCCTTCAGCCGATCACTTTATCTATTATGTTTTTGCTGATCTCAAGGCCAGAGGATGATAATCTCGCATTGTTCAGCAGGTTGCCTGGATCTTCGGTCCATCCCATTGATTTACGAAGATCGCCTAAGTAAATTCGTATTAATATAATATATATGCTATATCTTTTAATTGTTTTTTTTTGTTAACTGATGGTTGATAAGCGGATGTGATGAGTATGACATTCTTTAAAATGATAGATGTCATCATTTTGACTCTCCGTGGAAAAAGAGGTCTTAAAAGGACAAGATTCAACATTAGCTCCGAAAATGTTGACGCAACCTCCTCGGTGGCGCCAGGTGGAACGCTGTCTAAGCAGAACAGACCACATCCTATGTCCGTGCATGAGCGGAAGTAGATATACTATATATATATATATATATATATATTAATTAATATATATATATATATATATCTATATATATATATATATATATACTATATATATATATATATATATATATATATGCTGTTTAAAGCTGCAAAGCATTTCAGTTTATGTGTAATGTGAATGATTAAATCATGAATTACCAAAATCTAGTTCATTTACAGGCACCCTCTGTGCAACTCCTCGATTTCTTAATCAGATGCCTCTTTCCAGAAAAGTAATCTCAGTTGTTTTCGATTATAGATTAGGAGTTAGGCAGCCGCGGTTTCTATGCATCATCTTGTGGGCAATATTGGCTTTCACCACTACTTTAAAAGCGGGCTTCTATTGTGTTTTACCTTCAAGAATATACGACATTGTTTCTTCATCATGCAGTAAGGGTTTCTATAATTATTTTTTCCAATTACGCTAACCAGTCTTATATTAGTTTTATTGTAATATAATTAGTTAAGTAAAAAAAACCCAGAGTTTTACCTAAATCAACCCCCTTTGAAGCAAGCCTTCAGCCGTACTTTATCTATTATGTTTTGCCTGATCTCAAGGCCAGAGGATGATAATCTCGCATTGTTCAGCAGATTGCCTGGATCTTCGGTGCATCCCCATTGATTTACGAAGATCGACCCAGGTAAATTCGTATTAATATAATCTATATGCTATATCTTTTAATTGTCTTTATTTTTGTTAACTGATGGTTGATAAGCGGATGTGATGAGTATGACATTCTTTAAAAAATGATTAGATGTCATCATTTTTGACTCACTGTGGAAAAAGAGGTCTTAAAAGGACAAGATTCACATTAGCTCCGAAAATGTTGACGCAACCTCCTCGGTGGCGCCAGGTGAACGCTGTCTAAGCGAACAGACCACATCCTATGTCCGTGCATGACAGGAAGTAGATATACTTTTTGAATCTGGTTTTGAGTAGATTTTATGGGCGTGATAATGAGCTGTTATGATGTCACGTTCTTCCAGTGTAATGAACTTGTGACGAATGTATGACGCTATATTTGGGAGTGTCTTGTGAGTGAATTCGTGCTTGTGTACGCGCGAGGTCTGGTTCCCCTACATAATGGGAGAGTAGATAACTAAGATGGAGAACTATAACGAAGTCGGCAAAGCGCCCGAGATGGCCATCTTTAAGTTGGATTTTATTAGTGCGCGTGCATTCGGTGAATGGGTAAGCGTTCATACTTTTTAAGGCAAGTTTAGCTTGTCTTTTTGTATTTTTAAACCTCTGTTCCAGAGATGTCCTTTTCCATATGACTTTTTTATTTATCTCATATTAGTTTATTTGCCATTTATTTATGTGCCATTCTTCTTCATTCTAGACGTTTCTGGTTTCTGGTCCTGGAAAACCGGGAATTATGGAGTTTTCTCCCTGATGGGATGACTTTTCTAGTTGCTTACGTTGTGACTAAACTAATGTTAGTTATGTAGAGAAAAGGATGGACGGGTTTAGTTCGACCCCAAGGTTATTTTGAGTTATTTGGATTTTCAATTTTGACTTGTTCAGTTAAACCTTTGTAAGTTAAGCCTTTTGTTCTTAAATAAATGTACTTTTGTAGTCCATGAGTCTGAATTAGTTTACCATAGGTAATTGTGTGAGATTGGTTGATGAGAGAGAGAGAGAGAGAGAGAGAGAGAGAGAGAAAACGAATGTCACCTCAGTGCCTTTCTGCTATACAGTCATTGCTACCAACATATATTTCTATTTTATTTTTCATTTGAGACTATACCGATGTTAAAACCTCAGTTATATATATATATATATATATATATATATATTATATATATATATATATATATATATATATATATATAATTATATATATATTATATATATATATAATATATATATATATATATAGTATATATAATGATATATATATATTTAAGATGACCGAGAAACTGGAAGAGTTTCTCGGTCATTCTTTAAAATGAGAGACAGCATACGCTCTTGTGAATCAGAGGGACATGTGTGTTCAAGGTCATCCACTGTCCCATCACATGCAGCCTGGTTCGTTTGTGATTTATGATGCAATGAGGTCATTAATTAGGAGACGATGAATGACGTCAAAAGCAAACTAATCTTCTTTTAATTTGAGGAAGAACGAACTACTGGTAAAGTTTTTCGATACAGCCGACAGATGTTTTTATCTTCCTCGGAAAATGATCATCGTTTTACTTCTGTCTTTGGTGTCTGAATTAAGATACTCGATTTGTTATGTAGTAATAAGTAAATCAGTTTGACCATTTACATTTACTCACTCATGATGAATACAATTAGCTAACAGAAGAAGTGGGTTTTAAGTCATTTTAAAGAATGACTGAGAAACTCTTCCAGTTTTATGGCGCAACAAGAAAAGTCAACGATGTCGACCCCTATTAAATTGAATTGTAACTGGACAGGACTGTGATATACTGTGGATAGAGATAGGAGGAGTAACTGATGATGAATATAAAAGAATAACTGGAAAAACCGGAACGGAAAGGGGTGGGGGAATAACTGGTGATGATTTTTTTATAATGAATAACTAAAGAACTGGAACGGGAAAGGAGGAATAACTGATGATGATTTTTTTTATAATGAATAACTGGAGAAACTGGAAGGCAAAGGAGGAATAACTGATGATAAATTTCTATAAAAGAATAAACTGAAAAACAGGAAGGCAAAGGAGGAATAGATGATGATGATTTTTTTTATAAAGAATAGCTGGAAAAAAGGGAAATAAAAAAAAATCATCATTAATCTATGAGAAAGAACTGGAATTTTTTGGGATGGGTTCGTGTCAGTATTTAGGGAGGATGGTAATAAAACTTTCATTTCATTGTCGTTACTCTCCTTTCACGTGCACACAGGGTACATAGCCTTGTATAAACCTCAATAAACCTCGTGAAATGATTCCAAACGAGCACAATGCTGTAATTAACTCAGCGTTTAGTACCGAGTGTTGAGGTCTATATCAAAGTACCCGTCGCTTTATCCATCGAAGAAGGTCTTAAATAGAACTTAAGGAAGAGCTTTACTTTACGTTCGCCACTCAGAACGTGCTTTGGCGACACCTTGTACGAGCTGTTTTCTGAGCAGGAGTTCATAATGGGTGTGCAAAGCCAGCTTAATTATAAAAAAACACACACACACATACATACACACATACACAGACAACGAGAACAACCCCACATGACCTTCAGTGAAGGTGCTCAGTTACGCAAGCATTTAAACATACTTCAGGTCGATGTTGTTCCACTTCCCGCTAGGAGGCAGTATTGCCCAATCTTATAGGCTTTGAGAGAGAGAGAGAGAGAGAGAGAGAGAGAGAGAGAGAGAGAGAGAGAGAGAGTCAGTATTCAGAACGAGACGAGGCAAACTTGTCAGATGATATTTTCAATCGATGACTTTTCGCCCCACGGATGTTCAGTTTAAAAGATCTTGAATCGCCTGAAAAGTGTGATGACTCTTAGTGTTTAGGATAACGAAATGGTAAAAGTTCCTTTCAACAAACTTGATACTGCACTGTAATTGAAATGTATCCCTTTCAAGGTCGGGAGACTGGAACTTTTTTTTAATATCTAACTTTTTAGCATTCTCAAGGACATTTACCGTCCTAAGCGTCCAGGATTCTGGAGAATACTCCGACATCTATCAAAAGTTTCCTGTGTCCTGGAAAGGTGTGTTATGCTATATGGTGTTAGAGGGAAATGTTGACTGTGGCGACAATCAGAAAAATTTGGCTGACTAACAGTGACATCCTCCATCAGAGATATTAATTAATATTCTCGGATACGTTCAGCAATATACAGTAATAACTTTGAATCTGGCATTCTGGAAGAGAGAAGAGAGAGAGAGAGAGAGAGAAGAGAGAGAGAGAAAAAAAATTTTTTTTCTTTCAAAATACAAGTGCAGGACATTGTCACTTATTATTCAACTACATCATGGGGTAAAATATAGGTAAAAGGACAAATTCTTGACTCAATAACGGTGTTCCATTCACCTGCAATCATTTCTCGGAAACAAAACTGCAGTATTTCATTCTCTGGCAATTTCTGCCTTCAGAAACACACCAACGTCCTTGTGGATGAGCAATACTTTCCGAGGTCAATTCCTGACGAACTCCGCGCTCCGCCATCCATGTTTTGCGTGGAAGATCTTCCGCCTCATTTTCATCGGACATAATCTCTCTATCTCCATTTTCAAGGAAGATGTGAAATATAACTGAATATAGAGATTAGGCCAAAGGCCAAGTACTGGAACCTATGAGGTCATTCAGCACTGAAAGGGAAATCAACAGTAAAAGGTTTGAAAGGTGTAACAGGACGAAAACCTCAAAGCAGTTGCATTAAGAATCAATTGTTAGGAAAGGGTGGAAAGCGAGATGAAAGAAAGCGATTATGAAAGGAGGTACAGTAAAAGGAACGAAAGGGGTTGCAGCTAGGGGCCGAAGGGACGCTGCAAAGACCCTTAAGTAATGCTTACAGTACACCGCATGAGGTCCACTGACGGCACTACCCGCCTACGGGGAACTTGAATATAGGCATCAGGAGTTTCGCTGTTATTGTCAATGAGAAAATTCCTTGATAAAAAAAATATTAACATTTAACATCAGACAGACACACACATACACAATCCACACACACACACACTACACATCTTCACACACACCACACACATATATGTATACGCACCCATCCTAAAAGTGCATATTTACGAAGTCATTAAAAAAAAATTAAAAATATAAATGCTGACCTTCGTATTAATCCTCTACCTTCAAAACTATGTGAAGGGTCTATATGACATATATACCCACTCGCTGTCAATTTGCCAATCATGGCTTCAGCATTTTGACGTGCTCGAAAGATCGGTGTTAACGGATGGAACAGACGAATTCCCAAAAGAACAAATAAGAGAGGAGGAATGGCAGATAGAGGACGAACAAAGAGGAGGATTTGGTTGAGGAGTCACTGTCCAGAGAGGTGCAAGAGAAGAGGCAGACTGAAGAATGTGCTCGATGAAGGGGGAAGTTACAAGGAGTTACAAGGATTAGGATGTTTCAAGACTTGTTAGTCCATCCGAGGAGACATACTGTGCTCTAGGAGCAGGTTTTACTGTTCAGTCACAGTGTCCAAATGATTTTGTCTAGCTTTCTTTTATACTCGTCCACACTGTTGCTGTTTTACAACTTCTGGTGAACAACGTCTTGTCTTGATTTGAGAGAGAGAGAGAGAGAGAGAGAGAGAGAGAGAGAGAGAGAGAGAGAGAGAGAGAGAGAGATTCTTGTAGTTCTGTATACCGTTAGAAAAAATGTATAGCTTTTTAGCCTCATTTTATTCATGTATATAGCCGAGTTCTAGAATACCGTTTTCATTGTGTGTGTGTGTGAGAGAGAGAGAGAGAGAGAGAGAGAGAGAGAGAGAGAGAGAGAGAGAGAGATAGTTATTTCGTTATTTCTAGCGCGAACTTATAATGTACGGTTTCTTGGAAGCGTTTTCCTTTATGCCCTGAAATCAATACAAAGAAAGAGAGAGAGAGAGAGAGAGAGAGAGAGAGAGAGAGATTCACTGGTTGATATCCTGACTGATATATTTCTACAAAACGACGCTGCAACACCAATGTTAATCGATGCCCGAAACTGATCACTTGCTCTTAAAAAAAATTAAGATAAATAAAAAACCTAATTAAAGTGAAAACCTTCCTTACATTCTCAACATGATTTATAAAATCGTAAAAGCTTCATAATAATCATTCTTTTATGTAAAACTTTAAAAAATCTTCATCGACAAAACCAATTTTGTAAGATTCCAGCTTCAAACAACAGTTCGCTCCAAATCTCCTCTCTCTCTCTCTCTCTCTCTCTCTCTCTCTCTCTCTCGTCTCTCTCTCTCTCTCTCTCTCTCTCGCTCTTTCTTTCTCTCTCTCTCTCTCAAATATCCTTCAGTATCTTATTTATGACAGGATGGCTAATGATTGTCTAATATGACATTGATAAAACCAAACTATAATGATACTACAATGCTAATAACACCTTTCCTGTATAGACTTCTATTAGAATTTTGTAAAACAAATAAATAAATAAAAATAAAAATAAAATAACATCCAGAACTCTTGAACTTTCCGAATTCTTATAAAAATATGGTCCAAAATATTCATACAGGAAGGTATAACTAGTCAAAGGTATGTTTTCTTTTTTTTTTTGTATAGCTTAAAACTAACACAACTCTCTCTCATCTCTCTCTCATCTCTCTCTCTCTCTCTCTCTCGTCCCATCTCTCTCTCTCTCTCTCAGAGAGAAATTAAAAATTCTCAGCGTCTCTAATAATTTGTCGACCAAATTCTAAATACCCAAAAATATAACCAGCAAAGGTCTTTGAGGAATGAGTAACATACGAAGAAGCAAGTTATTCGAGTTACAGTAACTTCTCGGGCCGGAATATTACCTTAAAGACTTGATGGGAAAATCTCGAAAGAGACGTAATTAGGCATCAAAAGAAGCTTAAGTTTAATGAATGCAATTAAGTACCATAAGTTTTTTAAAAAAATGTTTGAAAAAGAGTTGCCTACAAAAATATTTTTAGTCGCGGCTGTGAAAGACTGAAAAGTTAACCGGTATTTCCTTTAATTGATTTACGTACTTGTTTACATGGATTGGGGACACGGCAAGTATTTATGGATGTTTAAGTATGTTCATCAAATTGTTCGTCAATACTCCTGTACAACGTATGTGAGAAAATACAGCCTAATTACTTAGCTAAATATCTTATTTCTAATTACATGGAATGCAAACCCGGCAAGGAATTTATGGATGTTTAAGTATGTTCAAATTGTTCGTCAATACTCCTGTACAACGTTTGTGAAAATACAGCCTAATTATTTAGCTAAATATCTTATTTCTAATTATAAAGACATGCTGGCCAAATAAAAACAGAACAGTAACGTCAGAATTATCTATCACCGATCACTCCGTAGCTGCGGGATAATCGTATTCACCACAAACGCGGAAAAAGTCACCATTTTCCGTAACTCTCAAATTGGAAAATGGAAGAAATCACGAAACCTTTCCGTCTATCAGCTCGTAAAAGTTGCTGATCATAAACCGGATCGTTCCTACGCAGAGCAGATTTTTTAGTACCTGAGAAATGGTTTGAAATCTCTCAAGTTCTTTTGTTTGTTTGTTTGTATGGTGTTTTTACGCTGTATGGAACCAGTGGTTATTCAGCAACAGGACCAACGGCTTTACGTGACTTCCGAACCACGTCGACAGTGAATTTCTATCACCAGAAATACACATCTCTGACACCTCAATGGAATGGCCGAGAATCGAACCCGCGACCACCGAGGTGGGACGCCAACAACACCATACCAACCACGCCACTTAGGCGCTTTAAAGTCTTTTGGGGACAATAAATCCCTGACAAATCAAACGAGGCTTTCGCTAATGGCGCAGTTAAAAATGTAACTCAATTCTTAGACGACAGAAGCTCCACGAAAAAGACCAGGGAAGAATTTCGTCACGATGCACCAAAAGAGGTCTTTCATTGGGGACATTGAAAGAATAATAACGATTCGTCTCTTCTTTCCACATTAGCCTCAGGCGGAGAGAAAGAAGTAAATGTCGGTAAAATATCAAGAGCACCTTTTACGGTCATCAATTCGAGATAGACCTTTCAATGCAGTTGATAAGGAAATGCGTTTTCTTTAAGGTAAACGCATTATGCCATTATTAGGATAATTGAAAAAAAGAAGTTTTGTGGGATGAAACTTTCAAGGAATGCTAGTTTTTTAGTACTGAAATATACACTGACTCTTAATCGAAAGGAATTGGTTATCAAAGAAGCAAAAAAAAAAAAAAAAAAAAAACAATGGACACAATACTGGGGGGGAATAAGCTTTTTTTTTAGTCTGAAAGTGGAGTTTTCGTATCTGTCCTTCTCAGCAAAGTTCAACTTCCTAAAATCGTGGGAAAAATTGCCATAGAAACTGCTCTTTCGCCATAAACGACATGAGCGTTAAGTTGTTGAGAATATGACAGATGAAACGCATGGATTTCTGGCTAAAAATGATCTCGCGCACATTTTGACAAAAGAAAAATCAATGGCGCACCTCAATGGAGCTTGAGGAAAAACCCCAAAAAACACAGCTCTCAAAATGCTGAAAATCTGAACGTTCATGACCATTTAACCAATTACAACAACCCATTTAAAAAGTGAACGTTTGCGAAATAAACGTATACAGATCTGTCCTACAATAAACGAGATGGAAAAAAATATCATCAGGCTTCAAATATAAATAATCAGTACGTGGAGCAAAGATACATCCTAAAATCGAAAAGGTTGCTTCGCTGTACCAAAGCGATTCAAGATCAGTAGAGAATCGTCAATTGGGCAGCACTTGGAATTGAAGATCCTTGGCCATCAGGTCAGGAGATTCATAATGAAATGGATCGAGGCCTTAGAGAGGACATTTTTCTTGAGGACTGCAACTATAACAGCTGTTCGCAGGGGGAGCCCGTCCTGGAACAAAGCCATTTAATCTTTGCAACAGCAAGACCGTGTTTAGGAAAAGGGAGATTGATTGGACCGTGCAAAGTGAATGTCTTACTGAAGGCCTCCTTTTTACCAATGAATTTTTAGAATAACACAGTTAGGGGAATAAACGAAGTTGCATAAACAAATACTTACTCCTTAGAGCTTGGACTTTGCTTACCAGTTGTACAAATTTTATTCCCGTGATTTCTTACAGGTAAGAGTCATGGATTGGATTAATATATATATAAAGTTTTTTATATACAGCCGACAGATATTTTTATTCTTCTCGGAAAAATGATCATCGTTTTACCTCCGTCTTGGTGTCTGAATTAAGATACTCGATTTGTTATGTAGTAATCAAGTAAATCAGTTGACCATTTTTTTCATTTATTCACTCATGATGAATACAATTAGCTAACAGAAGAAGTGAGTTTTAACACATTTTGGTTTTAAAGATGACCGAGAAACTCTTCCAGTTTTATGGCGCAACAAAAAAGGTCAACGATATAGATCTGTATTAAACTGAATCGCAACAGGACAGGACTGTGATATGCTGTGGATAGAGAGAGATAGGAGGAGTAACTGATGATGAATGTTTTGATAAAAAAAAGAAAACTGGAAAACCCGGATGGTAAAGGAGAATATGATATGAGTTTTTTATAATGAAGACTGGAAAACTGGAAGGCAAAGGAGGATTAACTGATTATGATTTTTTTTTTATAATGAATAACTGGAAAAACCGGATGGGAAAGGAGGAATAACTGATGATGATTTTTTTATATGAATAACCGGAGAAACTGGAAGGCAAAGGAGGAATAACTGATGGTGAATTTTTTATAAAGAACTAAACGGAAAAAAACGGAAGGAAAGGGAAAAGGAGGAATAACTGATGATTAATTTTTTTATAAAGAATAGCTGGAAAAACCGAAAGGGGAAAAAAAAAACATCATTAATCTATGAGAAGAACTGGAATTTTTGGGATGGGTTCGTGTCAGTATTTAGGGAGGATGGTAATAAAACTTTCATTTCAATGTCGTTACTCTCCTTTCACGTGCACACAGGGTACATAGCCTTGTATAAACCTCAATAAACCCTCGTGAAATGATTCCAAACGAGCACAATGCTGTAATTAACTCAGCGTTTAGTACCGAGTGTTGAGGTCTATATCAAAGTACCCGTCGCTTTATCCATCGAAGAAGGTCTTAAATAGAACTTCAGGAAGAGCTTTACTTTACGTCTCCACTCAGAAGTACTTTGGCGACACCCTGTACGAGCTGTTTTCTGAGCAGGAGTTCATAATGGTGTAAAGCCAGCTTAATTATAAAAAAACACACACACACATACATACACACATACACACACAACGAGAACAACCCCACATGACCTTCAGTGAAGGTGCTCAGTTACGCAAGCATTTAAACATACTTCAGGTCGATGTTGTTCCACTTCCCGCTAGGAGGCAGTATTGCCCAATCTTATAGGCTTTGAGAGAGAGAGAGAGAGAGAGAGAGAGAGAGAGAGAGAGAGAGAGAGAGGAGAGAGAGAGAGAGAGAGTCAGTATTCAGAACGAGACGAGGCAAACTTGTCAGATGATATTTTCAATCGGGGGGGGGGGGGGGATGACCTTTCGCCCCACGGATGTTCAGTTTAAAGAAGTTCTTGAATCGCTTGTAAAGTGTGATGACTCTTAGTTTTTAGGATAACGAAATAGTAAAAGTTCCTTTCAACAAACTTGATACTGCACTGTAATTGAAATGTGTCCCTTTCAAGGTCGGGAGACTGGAACTTTTTTTAATATCTATCTTTTTAGCATTCTCAAGGCCATTTACCGTCCTAAACGTCCAGGATTCTGGAGAAGACTCTCCGACATCTATCAAAAGTTTCCATGTGTCCTGGATAGGTGTGTTATGCAATACGGTGGAAGAGGGTGGGAAATGTTTGACTGTAGCGACAATCAGAAAAATTTAGCTGACTAACAGAAACATCCTCCATCAGAAAAGAGATATTAATTAATATTCTCGGATACGTTCAGCAATATACAGTAATAACTTTGAATCTGGCATTCTGGAAGAGAGAGAGAGAGAGAGAGAGAGAGAGAGAGAGAGAGAGAGAGAGAGAGAGAGAGAATTTCTTTCTTTCGAAATACAAGTGCAAGACATTGTCATTTATTATTTCAACTACATCATGGTGTAAATATAGGTAAAAGGACAAATTCTTGACTCAATAACGGTGTTCTATTTCACCTGCAATCATTTCTCGGAAACAAAACCGCAGTATTTCATTCTCTGATAATTTATGCCTTCAGAAATACACCAACGTCCTTGTGGACGAGCAATACTTTCAGAGGTCAATTCCTGACGAACGTCCCGGGCTCCGCCATCCATGTTTCGCGTGGAAGATCTTCTGCCTCATTTTCATCGGAAATAATCTCTCAATCTCCATTTTTTCGAGTAAGACGTGAATATAACTGAATATAGAGTTTAGGCCAAAGGCCAAGCACTGGAACCTATGAGGTCATTCAGCACTGAAAGGGAAATTAACAGTAAAATGTTTGAGAGTTGTAACAGGAGGAAAACCTCAAAGCAGTTGCATTAAGAATCATTGTTAGGAAAGGCCGGAAAGCGAGATGAAAGAAAGCGATTATGAAAGGAGTACAGTAAAAGGAACGAAAGGGGTTGCAGCTAGGGGCCGAAGGGACGCTGCAAAGACCCTTAAGTAATGCTTACAGTACACCGCATGAGGTCCACTGACGGCACTACCCGCCTACGGGGAACGTGAATATAGGCATCAGATGTTTCGTTGTTATCGTCAATGAGAAAATTCCTTGATGAACAAAGAGAAAGTCAAAACATTACAGACAGCAACACACACATATATAATAATATAATAATATATATATATTCAATATTAGATATATATCTATATATATAGATTACGAAGTCATTAAAAAAATTAAAAAATATAAATGCTGACCTTCGTATTAATCCTCTACCTTCAAAACTATGTAAAGGGACAATGACGTTTAAAAAAAATATACCCACTCGCTGTCAATTTGCCAATCACGGCTTCAACATTTTGACATGCTCGAAAGATTGGTGTCAACGGATGGAAACATAATTCCAAAAGAACAAATAACAGAGGAGGAATGGCAGGTAGAGGACGAAACAAGAGGAGGATGAGGAGTCACTGGCCAGAGAGGAGCAAGAGATAAGGCAGATTGAAGAATATGCTCGATGAAGGGGGGAGTTACAAGGAGTTACAAGGATTAGGATGTCTCAAAGACTTGTTAGTCCATCCGTGGAGACATCGTGTGTACTCACTTATCTCGAGGAGCAGGTTTTACTGTTCATTCACAGTGTCCAAATGATTTTGTCTAGCTTTCTTTTAAACTCGTCCACACTGTTGCTGTTTTATAACTTCTGGTGAATAACGTCTTGTCTCTATTTGAGAGAGAGAGAGAGAGAGAGAGAGAGAGAGAGAGAGAGAGAGAGAGAGAGAGAGAGAGATATTCTTCTAGTTATGTATACCGTTAGAAAAATGTATAGCTTTTAGCCTCATTTTATTCATGTATATAGCCGAGTCATAGGAATGTCCGTTTTCATTTTGTGTGTGTGAGAGAGAGAGAGAGAGAGAGAGAGAGAGAGAGAGAGAGAGAGAGTTATTTCTAGCATATTTGTTTAGTATTAGAACATAACCTTTACGCACACGTACTTACAATGTACGGTTTCTCGGAAGCATTTTCCTTTATGCCCAGATATTGATACAAAGAGAGAGAGAGAGAGAGAGAGAGAGAGAGAGAGAGAGAGAGAGAGAGAGAGAGAGAGAGAGAGATTCACTGGTTGATATCCTGACTGATTGGTTTCTACAAAACGACGCTACAACAGCAATGTTAATCGATACCCGAAACTGATCACTTGCTCTTAAAAAATTAAGATAAATCAAAAACCTAATTAAGGTGAAAACCTTCCTTACATCTCAATATGATTTTATAAATCATAAAAGCTTCATAATAATAATTCTTCTATGTAAAACTTTAAAAAATCTCATCGACAAAACCAATTTTGTAAGATTCCAGCTTCACACCAACATTCGCTCACAATCTCTCTCTCTCTCTCTCTCTCTCTCTCTCTCTCTTTTATATGCATTAAGACTTTCTTTACTTAGGAGGGGGGAACTACATTATCTCTCTCTCTCTCTCTCCTCTCCAGGGCCTCTCCTCTCTCTCTCTCCTCTCCTCTCTCTCTCTCAAACTTTCTTTTATTATGCCTTAGGTCTTTTTTTACTAGGAGAGCTACGATCTCTCTCTCTCTCTCTCTCGCTCTCTCGTCTCGTCTCAATTCATCTCTCAAAAAGTCAATGCTCTCTCCATCGTCTCTCAGGATCGTCTCGGTCGCACTCTACTCTCTCCTCTTTCTTTCTTTATATGCCTTAGGTCCTTTTTTTTTTTTACTAGGAGGAGCTACATTATCTCCTCTCTTTCTCATCTCTCTCTCTCTCGCTCTCTCGTTCTCTCTCTCTCTCTTTCCTCTCCTCCTCCTAGTCTCTCTACCTTCTCCTCTCTCTCTCCCTAGGTAAGTGACCACGTGATGTCTCTTCGGATGGACTAAAAAGCCTTTGAGAAACCTCCTAATCCTTGCAAACTCCTAGTAACTCTCTCTCTTCTCTCTCTCTCTCTCTCTCTTCCTCTCTCTCCTCTCTCTCTCTCTCTATCTCCTCTTTTTTTCCTGGAGGAGGTTAACACCACCTGATCTCTCTTTAGGATGGAACCTAAAAACCTTTGAGACATCTAACCTTGCCAACTCCTTTAGGTAAAAAACCTTTTCTCCTCTTCTCCTCTCTTCTCTCTCTCTCTCTCTCTCTCTCTCTCTCTCTCTCTCTTTCGAGCAGTGCCATTTGCTTGGCGAGACGTACTTGTACACAGTCTGATAAATCAACAAATATCGCGCGTTTAACATTCGACTAGAAAAAGAATTATATCTAGAAGTTGTTCGTGAATTGTCGGCGATTAGATTAGTGTGAAAATAGTAGGATAAAGCATCTATTAAGTTAGTTTACGATGTGAAGTATTGTAAATCAGATCAGGATGGCAGTAAGCTCAGAATGTGGGAAGAGAAGGAGAAATCTTGTGCTTCTTGCAGATCTGCAATATGATGAGTTAGCAGGAAGGGAACTAGGATTTATCATCTACGAGGATCAATAACCGCCCTAATCAAAAGACACAAAAGTATTCATAGAAATATTGGAAGGATATGATCTTTGCAAACTGGAATAAATCATTAGAAACATCATGAAAATAATCGAAGGAGTTCCAAATCAAATCCAAGTGGTCAAGAGACTTATAAAGAAAATTTACATCAATCAACTTTTCCGACAATGAAAATGATTAAAGTGAACATTGTGAATATACTAAATGATGCAGCAGGAAAAAGAATGCCAAAAGCATGCAAGGTGTGTAAGGTGTGGTATAGCATAGTCAATCCGCAAAACCTGATCAGAAAATGTTCAGCATGCAACATTCCCACGCATCCACAATGTGCTGAGGTCATGCAAAATACGTGTAATGGATACCAGAGTATTTTGCTCAACCTGTCTGTCATGGATAGACAATGTTATCAAATCAAGACTTAATGTGCAAATAGTAGAAGATGAAGCAGAAGAGGAAGAGGACAAGAAGAGGAAAATGGAAGGAGAAGAAAACAAAACTGCAAATGACAGAAAAAACAAAAAATAATGAAAACTAAAGAACAAGACAAGAGTATGGATGCAGAGATACTCATAGATAATACATATGAGGCAATAAGCAGTAAACATATGAAGAAATAAATTATGACATGAAAACAGCAAAATAAAATCCTGAAGAGGCTTTACCCAGATCTGAATACTGGTGGGATAGAGATAAAAAAATAGAAGAAAGACAAAGTCTGCACCCTTTTGAAAAGAGGGAATTGCAGATTTGGTGAAAAATTTTACTACAAACATCCCAAGGTATGTCACAATTATGAAATCTATGGTAAATGCGCATCTCTAGACGGCTATGAGGATGATTGCAGAGATCTTCATCCAAAAATATGCAAAACCTAAAAGAAGGAAAAGGATGTAAGTTCGACAAAAGATGTAAATATATGCACCCTGTAGCCATGAATCAAAATCAATTAAATAATCTATTAAATAATACAATCCAAAATAGAAAGGAAACTAATAAAGATGAGGAACATAGAACATGAGGTGAAGGAAAAAAGCAAGCCATCACCGCGATATGGAGTGTCAGCAAAGAATTTCCAAGCATCACTCCAAGATACAGCTCAAGAGATAAATACTCTATATATTGATGCTAGGGGATGGTGCAGATATGGAGAAAATTGCAGATTCCAGAACACAAAATGAATAATTATGATGAAGGAAGATCAAATATTTTGGAAAAGTTGGATTTTTTAATGTCAGAATTTCTGGAAATGAAGAAAAGAAACACATAACAGAACAGGGAAGAAGCATGGGAAAATCCTTATTATAAATGAAGGAGATAATGCGCAAACCATCATAGTGATGAATGCACAGGATTTAGTTACGAGTAGCTCAAAAGAAAATAGAGAGTACTTAGAAGAACTAACCCTAATTGAAAAGAAAATAGATATAATGAATATAAGTGAAACCTGGTATTCCCAAGAGACTGGTAATGATGATCAATCAAAAGGGTTCCAAACTTATAGATCAGATAGAAAAAATAGGAATCAAGGGGGAACCGCTATATATGGGAAAGACAAAAAACAAGGAAAAATATATGAGAAATATAGTAACTCAGAATGTGAACTAATAGCGGTAGAATTTGAATCTGAAAAATTAATGAATATAGTAATACATAAAAATTGATGATATATGTAGAAAAATCACGGACTGGACTATTTCTCCTATCCGGAGACTTTATCTTTCCTTTCGTAGACTGGAAAGAACGAATGGGAGATTGTGGATGTATTTATACATATAAAAAAGAGAGTAATAGTTGTCCAGAAGATAGGAGGCAATTCGAAAAGCTATTAGATGTGCTACTAGAATACAACATTCAACAAATAAATCACCTGCCAACAAGAAAGGAAAATACTTTAGACCTAGTATTTGTGAACAAGGTGAATTATGTTAAAGAAATAATAGTTTATAATGCGAGTATTTCAGACCATAATGTCATAGAATTAACAGTCCATTCTAAAGCAAGTGAAAATAGAGATAAGCAAGAAATTGAAAAAGTGGGAAGGATATGGAAAATACAGTTTCTACAGTAAAAATATAAAATGGTCAGAAATAAATGAAGAATTAAACAAAAATTGGGATAACATTTTCGTAAGTGATGTTATAAAGGTAAATACGGATATATATAAAATATTAGAGAAAATAGTGGATAAATATATACCCAGGAAGAAAAAGTAAACATCAGTCATGCATACCAAGAGACAGAAGGATCTTGTTCCAAAAAATCAGAAAGTGGAAAAAAGGTCTTGCAAAAGAAAAAAATGCATGGAAAGTGATGGAACTGAAAAGTAAGATAGAAAATGCAGAACAAAAGATTATGCAATCAATAGAAAATGAAAAACGTTACTTGGAAGAAAAAACCCTAGTAAATATCAAGCAAAACCCCAAACTATTGTACTTGTATGCAAAAAAGATGAATAAAAGAAGAATAGAAATAGGCCCTCTAAGAATTGAAGGGAGATTAACGAATGAAAAACAGGAAATATGCAACATACTGGCAGAAAGATATAAGAGAGAATTCACCCCTAGAATTGATAATGAAGATAATGATACAGAAATAAGGGATGAAAATAGTGAATATTTATCAGACATAGATATTAATGAAGCCGATATTGTGCAGGCTATTAATGAAATAAAAAATGGAGCTGCAGGAGGGCCTGATGGTGTCCCTGCTATTTTGTTCAAGAAAGTAGTTAATTCTATTGCAAAGCCACTTGCCATATTATTAAGACAAAGTGTAGATACAGGCAAGATTTATGATGAGCACAAATTAGCATATATTGCCCCTACTTTCAAAAGTGGATCATGACTAGAGGAAAGTAATTATAGACCTGTGAGTCTAACATCACATATTATGAAAGTGTATGAAAGGGTAATGAAGAAAAATATTATGAAACATTTAATAAAAAATAATTTGTTTAATATAGGACAACATGGTTTTGTACCCAGAAAAAGTACAGAAACCCAACTGTTACTCCACCGTGAGAACATATACAAAAATATGAAAAACGGAAATGAAACAGATGTGGTTTATCTAGACTTTGCAAGAGCTTTTGACAAGGTAGATCAATATATTAGCGAAGAAAATTAGAAAACATAATATAGTGGACAAAGTAGGAAGATGGTTAAAAGAATTTTTACACAACAGAAAACAAATAGTTATTGCAAACGATGAGAAATCGGATGAAGCTAAGGTAATATCTGGTGTGCCACAAGGTACGGTGTTAGCTGCATTACTGTTTGTTATTATGATTGCAGACATAGACAGTGATGTTAAGGACACAGTAGTGAATAGTTTCGCCGATGACACAAGAATAAGTAGAGAAATTACTTGTGATGAAGATAGGAATGCACTACAAAGAGGCCTTAACAAAGTATATGATTGGGCAGAGGTAAATAGGATGGTATTTAACTCTGATAAATTTGAATCAATAAATTATGGAGACAGAGAAGAAAAGCTGTAGGCATATAGGGGACCTAATAATGCGACAATCACAAATAAGGAAGCAGTTAAAGACCTTGGTGTGATGTTGAATAGGAACATGTTATGCAATGATCAAATAGCAATTCTATTGGCGAAAATGTAAAGCAAAAATGGGAATGTTGTTACGGCACTTCAACAAGAAAAGACCGAACACATGATTATGCTTTATAAAACGTATGTTCGTAGTCCACTTTGAATATTGCAATATGATATGGCACCCACACTATCAAAAGGATATTGCACAAATAGAGAGTGTACAAAGGACCTTTACAGCTAGAATAGAAGAAGTTAAGGACCTTGACTACTGGGAAAGACTACAATCTTTAAAATTATATCGATGTGATAATTATTCATAACAAAAGGCTACGTGTGTCAAAACGCTCGAATTGGCCAACATGGTAGACGGGGTTTCATATCGATTCTAATTACGAAAGCTCCCAGATCGAGGGTTGATTTGTAAGGTCAGAATCCGGATATGAACTTATAGCGTCTCTGTTGGCTGATTGGATAGCGTCACTGACTGTCCTGATTTCGTCCCCGTCCACTGGACGGTGGTTCGATCCCATGGGGGGACGAAATTATTATCAATTAAAAAATTCCCCTTCGGTACATATATGAAAATATATCATTTGGGAGGTAAGTGAATTTTTTTAGATATTAAGGACCATTTGTAGCTTGAATTTGATATATAAATGGATCACGGTTCGATGTGATAATTATTCATACAAAAAAAGGCTACGTGCTGTCAAACGCTCGAATTGGACCAACATGGTAGAAACGGGGTTTCTTTATTCGATTCTAAATTACGAAAGCTCCCAGATCGAGGGTGAATATTTGTAAGGTCAGAATCGATATGGAACTTTATAGCGTCTCTTGGTTGGCTGATTTGGATAGCGTCACTGACTGTCCTGATTTCGTCCCCGTCCACATTGGACCTGGTGGTTCGATCCCCATGGTGGTGGGGGACGAAATTATTATCAATTAAAAAATTCCCCTTCGGTACATATATGGGAAAATATATCATTTGGGAGGTAAAGTGAATTTAGATATTAAAGGACATTTGTAGCTTGAATTGATATATAAATGGATCACGGTTTCGATGTGATAATTATTCATATATATATATATATATATATAATATATATATATATATATATATATACTATATATATATATATATATATATATATATATGAGAGAGAGAGAGAGAGAGAGAGAGAGAGAGAGAGAGAGAGCATACGCTCTCGTGATCCAGAGGGACATGTGTGTCCAAGGTCAATCTGTCCCATCACATGCATTCTGGTTCGTTTGTGATTTATGATGCGATGAGGTCATTAATTAGGAGACGATGAATGACGTCAAAAGCAACTAATCTTCTCTAAGGAAAGAACGAAACCTAATTGGTAAAGTTGTTTTCTAAAGGGCAGCCGACCGATATTTTTATCTTCTTCGGAAAAATTATCATCGTTTTACCTCCGTCTTTGGTGTCTGAATTAAGATGCTCGATTTGTTATGCAGTAATAAGTAAATCAGTTAAACCATTTTCATTTACTCACTCATGATGAATACAATTAGCTAACAGAAGAAGTGAGTTTTAACTCATTTTAAAGAATGACCGAGAAACGCTTCCAGTTTTATGGCGCAACAAAAAAGGTCAACGATCTAGACCTGTATAAAACTGAATCATAGCAGGACAGGACTGTGATATGCTGTACATAGAGATAGGAGGAAGGACCGATGATGAATTCTTTATAATGAATAACTGGAAAAACCGGAACGGAAAGGGGGAATAACTGATGATGATTTTTTATATTGATAACTAAAAAACTGGAAGGAAAGGAGGAATGACCGATGTTTAATTCTTTATAATGAATAAGTGGAAAAACCGGATGGGAAAGGAGGAATAACTGATGATGAATTTTTTTATAAAGAATAGCTGGAAAAACCGAACGGGAAATAAAAAAAATCATCATTAATCTATGAGAAGAACTGGAATTTTTGGGATGGGTTCGTGTCAATATTCAGGGAGGATGGTAATAAAACTTTCATTTCATTGTCGTTACTCTCCTTTCACGCGCACACAGGGTACATAGTCTTGTATAAACCTCAATAAACCCTCGTGAAATGATTAACAAAACGAGCACAATGCTGTAATTAACTCAGCGTTTAGTACCGAGTGTTGATGTCTATATCAAAGTACCCGTCGCTTTATCCATCGAAGAAGGTCTAAATAGAACTTAAGGAAGAGCTTTACTTTACTTAAGTCTCCCCACCCAAACCCCGCCCAACTCAGACGTTGGCTTTGGCGACAAGCCTTGTACGAGCTGTTTTCTGAGCAGGAGTTCATATGGTGTAAAGCCAGCTTAATTATCACACACACACATACATACACACATACACACACAACGAGAACAACCCCACATGACCTTCAGTGAAGGTGCTCAGTTACGCAAGAATTTATATATACTTCAGGTCGATGTTGTTCCACTTTCCGCTAGAGAGAGAGAGAGAGAGAGAGATAGAGAGCGAGAGAGAGAGAGAGAGAGAGAGAGAGAGAGAGTCAGTATTCAGAACACGACGAGCCAAAACTTGGCAGATGATATTTTCAATCGATGACTTTTCGCCCCACGGATGTTCAGTTTAAAGAAGTTCTTGAATCGCCTGAAAATTGTGATGACTCTTAGTTTTTAGGATAACGAAATGGTAAAAGTTCCTTTCAACAAACTTGAAACTGCACTGTAATTGAAAGGTGTCCCTTTCAAGGTTGGGAGACTGGAAGTTTTTTTAATATTGATCTTTTTAGCATTTTCAAGGCCATTTACCGTCCTAAGCGTCCTGGATTCTGGAAAAGATTCCGACATCTATCAAAAGTTTCCATGTGTCCTGGATAGGTGTGTTATGCAATACGGTGGAAGAGGGTAATGTTGACTGTAGCGACAATCAGAAAAATTTGGCTGACTAACAGTGACATCCTCCATCAGAAAAGAGATATTAATTAATATTCTCGAATACGTTCAGCAATATATAGTAATAACTTTGAATCTGGCATTCTGGAATAGAGAGAGAGAGAGAGAGAGAGAATTTTTTTTCTTACAAAATACAAGTGCGGGACATTGTCATTTATTATTTCAACTACATCATGGTGTAAAATATAGGTAAAAGGACAAATTCTTGACTCAATAATGGCGTTCCATTCACCTGCAATCATTTTTCGGAAACAAAACCGCAGTATTTCATTCTCTGGAAATTTCTGCCTTCAGAAACACACCAACGTTATTTGTGGATGAGCAATACTTTCGGAGGTCAATTCCTGACGAACTCCGGGCTCCGCCATCCATGTTTCGCGTGGAAGATCTTCCGCCTCATTTTCATCGGAAATAATATCTCTATCTCCATTTTCGAGGAAGACGTGAATATAACGGAATATAGAGTTTAGGCCAAAGGCCAAGCACTGGAACCTATGAGGTCATTCAGCACTGAAAGGGAAATTTACAGTAAAAGGTTTGAAAGGTGTAGAAGGAGGAAAACCTCAAAGCAGTTGCATTTAAGAATCAATTGTTATGAAAGGCTGGAAAGCGAGATGAAAGAAAGCGATTATGAGAGGAGGTACAGTAAAAGGAACGGAAGGGGTTGCAGCTAGGGGCCGAAGGGACGCTGCAAAGATCCTTAAGTAATTCTTGCAGTACACCGCATGAGGTCCACTGACGGCACTACCCGCCTACGGGGAACTTGAATATAGGCATAAGGAGTTTCGCTGTTTTCGTCAATGAGAAAATTCCTTGATTAAAAAAAAGTACAAAAATTACAGACAGACACAACACATACACAATCTCACACACACACACACACACACACACACACACACATATATATATATATATATATATTATATATATATATATATATATATATATATGTATACGCACCCATCCTAAAAGTGCATATTTATGAAGTCATTAAAAAAATAAAAAAATATAAATGCTGACCTTCGTATTAATCCTCTACCTTCAAAACTATGTGAAGGGTCTATGACGTTTAAAAAAAATTACCCACTCGCTGTCAATTTGCCAATCATGGCTCCATCATTTTGACATGCTCGAAAGATTGGTGTTAACGGATGGAGACATAATTCCAAAAGAACAAATAAGAGAGGAGGAATGGCAGGTAGAGGACGAACAAGAGGATGAGGAGGAGTCACTGGCCAGAGAGGAGCAACAGATGAGGCAGACTGAAGAATATGCTCGATGAAGGGGGGAGTTACAAGGAGTTACAAGGATTAGGATGTTTCTAAGACTTGTTAGTCCATCCGAGGAGACATCCTGTGCTTTAGGAGCAGGTTTTACTGTTCATTCACAGTGTCCTAATGATTTTGTCTAGCTTTCTTTTAAACTCGTCCACACTGTTGCTGTTTACAACTTCTGGTAAATAACGTCTTGTCATGATTTAAGAGAGAGAGAGAGAGAGAGAGAGAGAGAGAGAGAGAGAGAAGAGAGAGAGAGGAGAGAGAGAGAGATTTATTCTTGTAGTTATGTATTAACCGTTAGAAAAATGTATAGCTTTTTAACCTCATTTTATTCATGTATATAGCCGAGTTTTAGAATACCGTTTTCATTTTGTGTGTGTGTGAGAGAGAGAGAGAGAGAGTTATTTCTAGCATATTTGCTTAGTATTAGAACATAACCCTTTACTGCACGCTTACTTACAATGTACGGTTTTTCGGAAGCATTTTCCTTTTTGCCCTGAAATTGATACAAAGAGAGAGAGAGAGAGAGAGGAGAGAGCGAGAGAGAGAGAGGAGAGAGAGAGAGAGAGAGATTCATTGGTTGATATCCTGACTGATTGACTTCTACAAAACGACGCTACAATAGCAATGTTAATCGATGCCAAAACTGATCACTGGCTCTTAAAAAATTAAGATAAATAAAAAACCTAATTAAGGTGAAAAGCTTCCTTACATTCTCAACATGATTTATAAATCGTAAAAGCTTCATAATAATAATTCTTCTATGTAAAACTTAAAAAAATCTTCATCGACAAACCAATTTTGTAAGATTCCAGCTTCACACAACATTCGCTCCTCAATCTCTCTCTCTCTCTCTCTCTCTCTCTCTCTCTCTCTCTCTCTCTCTCTCTCTCTCTCTCTCTCTCCCCATTTGTATGGCTTTCTTCCACAGAGGAGTACTCATCACTGTTTAGCTGAACTCTACTCCCGATTGTCCTCCAACAGTGTAGTTGCCTTCCTTGACCTCAAAAGTGCTTTTGATATAGCCAACAGGGATATCATTCTTGATCAGCTTGTCGAATTTAGTGTCAGAGGAAACCTTCTGAAGTGGATAAACGGTTATCTCAGTAACAGGAAAATCACTGTGGTTTTTTTTAGGGGGCAGAGTCTTATGGAAAAATTTTATGAGCTTGGGCCACCCCAGGGCGGTGTATTGAGCCCATTTCTTCTTTTTAATATTCTTATGCACCGTGTACTGTCTCTCCCACCCTGCTATCCCTGGAACCACTGTAACTGCTATGCATGATGATGTCTGCATCCACTCCACTACCCCTCGAGACCTTCAGCGTGTCCTTCAAGACTTCTACAGGTCCTGTACCTCCTGTGGCCTCATACTCTCCCCAGAAAAAAAGCAGAATCTTCTCTGCCCGGAATCTCGAGACCTGCCAGAGTTCATTATGGGTGGGAATATTATACCTAACTGCACACAGTATACATATCTAGGTCGCACCAGTCGGATCACCCCTGCTATACCCTGCACGACAACGAATCCACCCCATGATGAAAAAAACCCTTCTTGATCGACTGGAGCCTCGCTTCACTCCCATCAAGTGGCTTGCCAACTCCAGGTGGCCACTAGGTAGATCCTATCCCGTGGCTAAATCCCTCTATATCCTCTTCCTAAGGTCAGTTGTTGACTATTTATCTCCTGCTCTGATGCAATTACCCAGACAGGCGTTACAAACTCTAGAACTGTTTCCAAAATAGAGTAATGAGGTTTATCCTAGGATGTCCTCCTTCCACTCGGATAGTCAACATGCAGACCGAACTCATGTTACCTCCATTAATAGAGAGAATTTATGCCAATGTAACTTTGTTTTCTGTTAAATGTCTACACTCTCCACAATTTACTCCAAACTTCTCTGCTGTCCTCAGAGCATCACTTGACGAAGATGCACCAAGACCTCAAACTCCGGCCAGGGGGCCATAACCTAGTTAGGGCAGTATGCGAAAATCTTCGACACCTTGATAAATCGGGTGTACCTGAGCAAGCAGTCATCCAAGATTTGCCACCATGGCGGGGTCCTATCTGCTGTCACTTTCACACCAACCTCTAAAGATGCCCATACCAGTCTACAGAAGCAGCTGGTTTTGGAAACAATATCCAAAGTGTCAAGTTCAGTTTCCTGCAGGACACCACATCTATGTTGACGGCTCAGTACAGGCAGATGGAAGTGCAGCGATGTGCTATGTTCTCACCCCACTTTAGAATCTCCTGAGGGTGGGTGGGTGGCATGTCGCAGGTTGCCAAACTCATCCAGTTCCACTTATTGCGAACTTCAAGGTATATGGGATGCAGTAACCCTACTTGTTAGAAGAAATGTGAATGGATTAGTGATCTGTGACTCCAAATCTGCACTCCAGGCACTGACATCTTCTAGGCCCAGCTGTGGCCGTGTTGTGCGAGACATATTGTGTTAACTCGTTGCTGCTTACAATGCCTCACTTGTCTTGTCCTTCATGTGGATGCCCTCCCATATTGGGCTTGCTGGAATGAATGACATGGTGGACAGTCTTGCTAAAGCTGCCTGCACGCTGGACCTTGATGACAGAAATGTTGAGCCCTCACTTCGCTGCCTTAAAAATAGAATCACATTCAGCCGCTTTTGCCTGTACAGTACAGAGTAGGGATGCAGAGGAGGGGCACTAGTGTTTCCATACAACATCATGATAACTTTCTGCAGAGCCGTCACAAGTACCGGCGACGTGGACTCATGGTGCGTAGGCATAATATCGTAAGTGCCAGGATAAGGTTGGGATATCGTCCTGTGTGGCAGGTTGGACAGACCCTAGATATACCAAACACTACACCTCATGTAAACTGTGTGTAACCTTTGCTAATGGCCAATAACCTTGTTGAACACTACTGCCTTCACATTTGCCCCACTGGTCAGGAATCTGTTACCTCAAGGACAAAATTTACTTCAAACCTGCCAATATTTACTCAAAGATGACCACCTAGACGTAATTTTGACTCGTTATCCTCACTTTGGTGGCTGCTAAACTGTCTGTTGCAGTTGTTGTGATAATAGAATATACGAACTCATATATGTTTTATTTTGTAACTGATATACCGATGATTCAATGCTGTAGTTTTTTTTCTATTGATTTCTGATGTACTGTATGTAACTGCTAATATGTAACTTTGTTTGACGTCTTTGGGCGTAATAAATTTATTAAATAATAATAATCTCTCTCTCTCTCTCTCTCGTCTCTCATCTCTCTCTCTCTCTCTCTCTCTCTCTCTCTCTCTCTCTCAATATTCTTCAGTATCTTGATTTATGACAGGATGACTAATGATTGTCTAATCATAATGATACTACAATGCTAATAACACCTTTCCTGTATAGACTTCTATTAGAATTTTGTAAAACAAATAAATAAATAAAAAATAAAAAATAAAATAACAATCCAGAACTCTTGAACTTTCCGAATATTATAAAAATATGCTCCAAAAATATTCTTACAGGAAGGTATAACTAGTCAAAACGTATGTTTTTCTTTTCTTTGTATAGCTTAAAACTCTCATCTCCTCTCTCTCTCTCCCATCCTCTCACCTCCTCATCTTCTCTCTCGTCTCATCTCGATCTATCCTCTCTCTTCTCTCTCAGAGAGAGAAATTAAAAATCCCCAGCGTCTCTAATAATTTGTTGACCAAATTCTATATCCCAAAAATATAACCAGCAAAGGTCTTGAGGAATAAGTAACATACGAAGAAGTAGGTTATTCGAGTTACAGTAACTTCTCGGGCCGGAATATTACCTTAAAGACTTGATGGGAAAATCTCGAAAGAGATGTGATTAGGCATCAAAAGAAGCTTAAGTCTAATGAATGCAATTAAGTGCCATAAGTTTTTAAAAAAATGTTTGAATAAGAGTTCCTATAAAATATTTACTCGCGGCTGTGAAAGACTGAAAAGTTAACCGGTATTTCTTTAATTGATTTACGTACATGTTTACACGGATTGGGGGACACGGCTAGTATTTCTGGATGTTAAGTATGTTCATCAAATTGTTCGTCAATACTCCTGTACAACGTATGTGAGAAATACAGTCTAATTATTTAGCTAAATATCTTATTTCTAATTACTGGATTGCGAACCCGGCAAGTATTTATGGATGTTTAAGTATGTTTTAATTGTTCGTCAATACTCCTGTACAACGTTTGTGAAAATACAGCCTAATTATTTAAGCTAAATATCTTAAAATTATTTCTAATTATAAAGACATGCTGTTCAAATAAAAACAGAAAACCAGTAACGTCAGAATTA
>NC_087219.1:57342208-57367208 GCF_015104395.2 Macrobrachium nipponense | reverse complement strand
TCCTCTCTCTCTCTCTCTCTCTCTCTCTCTCTCTCTCTCTCTCTCTCTCAGGGAATGGCAACGGATGTGCAACAGAGGCAGAATTGAGTGAACAACAGTATGACATCAAATATGAACAGCTGAGAGGCAACAGGATGAGAAAGGACAGAGGACGGAAGAATAAGAGAGTCGAAGGAAGGACAGGGAACTGGACGTGGATAGGTTCCATGAAGTTGAAACGAGCCAGTTAAAAGTTAAGTATATCCGAGATTAACCAGACCTCTGAGCTGATTAACAGGTCTCCTACGGCTGGCCAGAAGGATCAGATATTTTTACGTGGCTAGGAACCAATTGGTGATCTAGCAACGGGACCCAATTACTGTGGGATCCTAACCACACAATATCAAGATATGAATCTAATCACCAGCAACAAATTCCTCGATTCCACATGGGCAGAGCGGGGAATCGAACTCGGAACTATCGAATCGGTAGGCGAGCACGTAAACCACTCGTCCAACGAGGAATGAAACGAGCGTGAAAATAGAATCTAAGATTCCAGATCATCACGTGCTCTATTTTTCCTCTGAAACTGAAAATTGTTACGATAAATGGCAGGTACTTGAAGGTTTTTCAAAGACAGGAATAATTTCTTTTAACCAGACAAGTTTTTCACTGATGTTATTGATTATTACAATTTTACCTTTACTCTATTTCTGTTTATTTATCTCTTTTCTTCCTTCACCTGCCCTCCCTCCCCCCCCCCCCCTCTCTCTCTCTCTCTCTCTCTCTCTCTCTCTCTCTCTCTGAAAGTTGCTTCAGTTTAAACTTATTTTGTATGTATTTTTTTTTCTATCTTCGTACAGGGACAAGTGTCTTTATTCTTTACAATTTGTGAGTCATGATACCCTTATAAATTACGGCACTGGATGTAATACACTACAGCAAAATCTCTTACTGATACGAGTGTTCGTTACAGAGTTATTGCCCCAAAACCGTGATTGCATTGTCTGTGAAACCCATAGTCGTCTTCAGTATCATTGTTGGTTTAGCTTTTAACTTTATGATGAACTGTCAAAAGCAACTTTAGCCTTTCGACTGATATCATAAAAAGTGCCACATGTTTATCCTTTCCAACTGAGCACACGACTCGGGTTAACCTTTACATATATTTCAAAACGATCTTATTGCGTCCACGAAGAATTCAGTTTAGATATGTCTCAGAATTATCACATAAATTTATAAATAAATTTTCTTAATCTGCAGATTATTGATCTAGCTTTCATTAACAAGGCCTCAATTTTAAGTTTTTGCAGATTGAGTTAGCTTATTTCGGACTGACTGAAATAAGAGACTGCAATCTTCATGGGTGGTGAATGGGAAGAGAATGAATTGAGTGGCGCTAAAACATTGATGTTAAAGGCGTGAAATAATGTTCCACATCCGATATGAAACCAAGAATAAAGGCCCGTCCACACGGTCGAACTTTGCCCGATAGACTTTGTTCGATGTGACGCCAGAAGTGGGAAAAGTCAAAACCTTACGGGCAGTTTCTCCGCTTCTGACGTCACATCGAACAAAGTCTGTCGGGCTTCTCCGCATCTGACGTCACATCGAACAAAGTCTGTCGGGCTTCTCCGCATCTGACGTCACATCGAACAAAGTCTGTCGGGGTTCTCCGCATCTGACGTCACATCGAACAAAGTCTGTCGGGCTTCTCCGCATCTGACGTCACATCGAACAGTCTGTCGGGCAAAGTTCGACCGTGTGGGCGGGGCTTAACGCCAACGTGGTTTGCCTTTTCAAGGTCATCTCTCAAATATAATAATTACTGAGTTCAGTGAAGTTGAATATAGAATTTAGGTCAAAGGCCAAACACTGGGACCTATGAGGTCATCCAGCGCTGAAATGGAAATTGATAGTAATAAGGTTTGAAAGGTGTAACAAGAAGAAATCCTCAAAGCAGTTGCACTATGAATCAAGTATTAGGAGAGGGTGGAAAGTAAGATGGAAGAAAGAGAATATAAAAGGAGGTACAGTAAAAGGAACGAAAGGGGTTGCAGCTAGGGGCCGAAGCCAGCTGCAAAGAACCTTGAGTAATGCCTACAGTGCACCGCATGAGGTCCACTGACGGCACTACCCCCTATGGGGAGCTACGGAAGTAAACTTAGTCCAGTCCCAGTGCACATTTATAAACGATTTCATGTATTATGATGCCATCAAGAGTTAACGTCTGAATATATGATCACGGAAAGAAGGGCAGGGCCACCTTAGTCCAGGTTAAGTAAGGTAAGTCATGACCTTACCTTTCGAATATAATCAAGAACTAAGACAATAAGGAAAAGATGCGCGGAATTTTCTTCGGCGCAATCTAGTTTTCTGTACAACGTATAGTGCTGCATGAAACTATCTGCCACGGCCCATGAAACTTTCAGCAGGTCTTTGGTGCTTTGTTGTGGTTAACTTTAAACGTAAACAAATGCAAACAAATACTGAGGCAATTCGGTATGTTAGATGATTGGATGGTGGGTGATCAACATAGCCATTTGCAGCCCTCCAGCGGTCAGAGAAAGTGCAGACAGAAAAGGATGGACTGACAAAGCCATCTCAATTGTTTTCTTTTGCAGAATTAAAAATGTGTAATACTAATACTAATACTAATCATAAATTGCCAATAGAAAATAAGGAAATTTATCTTAAGAAAAATTATATTTTAACTGCTTTCATGAGACGTTTTGAAGAGAACTCTGAGACTAAGAATACTGAAGCCATTAATGGTATTACAAAGTCACAATTATCTTAGTTGAGCTTATAAACTACAGAATAGTTCATCCTGATATGAAATGAAATAATGTTTCAGGAAGTATAAAATACAATATTTTATGCAAAGATTTTAAAATGTTCGATTCAACTAGGAGACAATTCAAAATTTTGAAACGTTCCCTCAAAACTCGGGTAACGAAAAAATGATTCCATGATGAAATATTGACATTTTGATACCAAAAACGGAAGTGTCGCCAAGACAACTGGGTTTATGGCAACAATAATGGAGTCAAGTAAACAGGTTACCAACTGCCATATTCCTTACCGGTCTCATAAAAAATTTGTTTCTAGTTATCCTAGTGCTACTGTCTCTCTCTCTCTCTCTCTCTCTCTCTCTCTCTCTCTCTCTCTCACACACACACACCATCTCCTGACACTTTTCGATTATGTCTTCACGTATTGAAACTGTTCAGAAGAATTGTGTTCAAAACAAATTGATAGTCTAAAGTAGAGGTGGCCAAACAGTCGATCGCGATCTACCAGTTGATCGCGGCAACGTGGTTGGTTGATCGCCGTTCCCCCACAATATGTAGTAGAGTGAATATACCTATATAGTATAGATATGTATAGATATGTATATATATATATATATATATATATATATATATATATATATATATATATATATATACATACACACATATATATATATATATATATATATTATAAATAAGATATACATATATATATATATATATACATATACTAATATATATATATAGATATAAATATATATCATATATATATATCATATACATATATATATCATATATATATATATATATATATATATAATATATACATATATATATACATAGATATATATAATATACATATATATATACAAATATATATATGTATATATTATACAATATATATATATATATATACATATTGTAAAGGAATATTGATTTATTGAATGTAAAATTGCATAAAAGGTTGAAAATTGATATTTGCATACAAGAAAAGTGTGTACACTAGACAACAGATGGCAGCAGCGCTTGGCGTAGGTGGTAGTCGCCAAGGATAATGTACCGAAAAATGATATTTGGTCCATGGATGTCTAGCGTGAGTCGGGTATATAAAAGGCCCAAAACGATGATTTTCGTTGGAGCTGAAACAAACAAGTGATTATAATAGTGTATCAAGTTTTGAGGAATATATGGTAATGTATTGTTTATCCATTTGGACGTTTTCTTGTGTGATGTTACGTTGGTTGCCACTAACTTTTTGATGTTACAGTGAATTATATGTTGTGTTGATGTAAAGCTTTGTGACTTGGGTATTATACTGTAAAATGCAGTGATTAGTGATGAGTAGTCTTGATGAAGTGTTGTATGGCGAGTCATTGTTTTTGTGTAATACGTCCGTAATTTGTTTAAGGTCTGTATGTGACTTTAATTTCCTTACTAATTGTTATTAAAGTACATTTTAAGTTATAGTGGGTTGTCACTGTTTCCTGATATATTCTCCTCGTAAATCCTTACCATAGAGAGAGTTTTTTTTTTTTTTATATTACATGGGGGCCTGTCGAACGAAACCCGAACGTATCCCTACTCATTCTTTGCTCATCCTGTCGAACGAAACCCGAACATATCCATACTCAGTGTTTACTCATTCTATCGAACGAAACCCGAAACGTATCCTTATAATTTTGCTTTATTCATGTCTAGCGTATTCGACCATAACTTGACGTATCCCTACTATTAATTGCTTTTCAGTACTTAGTACTTAGTACTTTAGAGAGGGGGGAGAGTTTGTGATAGTGTTAGTGCTATAATATTTGTCTTTGCTGTGTTATTTTGAGCAGGTTATTAAAGATGTTTGATTTGAAAGATTTCATACGTAGTCCTAGTGGTGAAAAGTTAGAAGGTATAACTAAAATAGACTGGATTGTTCTAGCTAGGTACTATAATGTATAAGTATCAGAATCTGCAAGGAAGCAAGAAATCTCAAATAAAGTAGGTGAGGCTCTAATGACTTTAGGCATTTTGTCTGATAAGGAAGGGTTGTTACTAATGAGTTGGAAGGGCAAGAAACTGATAGCCAGCAAAGCGCAAGTGAGAATAATACAGAGGGAAGTGCAAGTGAAGAGGAAGGTGCCAAAGCCGTACGTGAAAAAACCAAGTCACGCAAGGTTAAACCAAAAAAGTCCAAACTTGTTTATGAAGGGATGAGTGTTGAGCAGATGCAGATTCATTGGCAAATAGTTAGATTGGAGAATGAGAGAGCTGAAAAGGAGAGTGAGAAAGCTGTTGAACTAAAGAAGTTAGAAAATGAGAGAGCTGAAAAGGTTAGGAAGGTAGAAGCTGAAGTTGAGCAAAAGAAGGTAGAAGCTGAAGTTGAGCAAAAGAGGATAGAGCTAGAGATGAAGAAACTTGAAGTAGAAGAAAAGTCCAGAGAAATACCAAAATCTTTTAGAATAGACAATGCAGTAAAAAGTGAACCAATTTTTGTTGAAAATGAAGTGGATGCATTTTTTTTACAATTTGAGAAAGTGGCAGAACAGCGTGAATGGCCGAGAACGTCATGGAGCACGTTGGTTTCAAACCACCTTTCGAGGAAAGGCTAGGGAAGTATTTGCTGCCTTATCTTTAGATGATTCTAAGGATTATGAGAGAGTTAAATCCGAAGTTTTGAAAGCTTATGAATGGGTGCCAGAGAGGTATAGAGAGAAGTTCAGAAGCTGGATAAAAAGAGACAGTCGTACTCATATGGAGTATGCACGGGAACAACGCCTGTGGTATGATAGGTGGGGATGAATGCCCGAGAAGTTAATGGTGATTTCGGTAAACTTCAGGAACTTATCTTGCTTGAGCAGTTCAAGGATGGTATTAATCCACTTATTAAAACACATTTGGATGAACGTGATGTAGATAATGTGGATGAAGCCACTAGATTGTCTGATAATTATGCATTAACCCCTAAGCTATATAATACTGACGTCACTCCTAAATTGGAAGGAGCAGAGTTTGGGAAGAGCAGAAAAATTACAAGGCACAAGGTAAGACTACGAGTTCACAGGTATCATCTCGTGGAGTCTATAATAATATCCTTTAATAGGTGGTAGAGGGGCAAGTCGATATAATTCTGGTCCTAGTGTTAGTGCTGGACAAGCAGGATACAGTGTAAATGATCAGTTTACACCTAGTTACCAAAATATAGGCGAAAATTTTAGAGATTTTGTGTATGTTTCAGTTGTGGCAAACCAGGACACATCAGTAGGAGTTGTCCACATCGCACAATAAACCGTCCAATTCAAGTGGCATATAAATTTAAAGATAAACCTGTACATTTTAAGGATGATCATAAACCTGAAAATACCATTGCATTGTTGAATCAACCACAAGCATGTGGTGACAGAGGTGCTTGTTTGTTTGCTTATCCCCTTGGGCCAGGTAAGAGTATTGTAACGATAGCATGGACAGTAATAATATATGTGATGTGATGAGAATATAGGTTACAAAATAGGTAACAATGATGTTCAAAATGTTAGTAATGTTGGTTGTATTGAGGATATTGTAAAAGGAAATGGAGTGAGACTACCTGAAGAGACAGTTCCACCCATTCCAAGGTACTGAATTGTAATGACCCTTTTATGGGAGATGGTTGGTTTACAATCAACCTCCTTGCCTTGGTTTTCGAAAAAAGGTAAAGTAAGGTGGGGGTTTAAGGAGATAACCGGAGGGCTGGTACAGTCTGTAATGATAAGAAATATGTATGACCAGTGGAAGGATACTGGAGAGTATGTACTTCTGCGTGGGTTTGGACCTGAGTTTTCAGCTCCATTAGTAAGTAGTAAGGTTAGAAACTCCGTTAATTTCGGGATATGTTAAAATTGCTTTGGTGAGAGAAATCCCAGTGTCAGGAGTAGAGTTAATTCTTGGAAATGATGTATGTGGAGACAAAGTTTTTGGTAGCAGTAATCCAATTTTGACAGAAAAACCCTATAATTCTTCATTTATTACAGAAGTTGAATGTACATTTCCAAACTTATTCCTGCTTGTGCAGTTACTACAAGAAGTAAGAGTGCCGAAGGAAAGGTAAATGATGACGATGGTTTGGATTTACAAAACTTGTTTAAAGATAGTCCGGAAACACTACAAGTAAGTAAAGTCAGTACTCCTTTGCGAATGCTGAAAGTTAATAAGGAAGAATTTGTTAAATCTCAAATTGAAGATGATAATTTGAAGGTAATAAGAGATAATGCCCTTGTTGATATAAATTATATCGAGAAGGAAGGCAAGTGTTACTTTTTAAAGGATGGAATCCTAATGAGGAAGTTCAAGAGTAGAAATGTTAATGATGTTGTAGAACAAGTGGTCATTCCAAGTAGTCTATAGGAATTTTGTTCTAGGTATGCTCATGACTGTAGTTATTCTGGTCATTTAGGTATAAACAAAACTTATGAGAAATTATTAAGGTATTTTTTTTGTCCTAAGATGCAGAAAGATTGTAGTGAATATTGTAAAAATTGTGATTTATGTCAAAAAGTAGGTAAAGCTCAACATGACCCTAAGGTGATGCCATTGCAACCCATTGAAGTTCCAGGAGAACCCTTTGAGAAACTGGTTTTGGATTGTGTAGGACCTCTGCCTAGGTCTAGCAAAGGTAATGAGTATTTGCTGACAATTATGTGTAGTGCTACCAGATTTCAGAGGCTATTCCTTTAAGAACTGTGAGTGCTGATAAAGATAATTGAAGCGCTTAACAAGTTCTTCTCACTGGTAGGTTTGCCAAAAGAAGTTCAAACCGACCAAGGAACCAACTTTACGTCTAGAAAGTTTACCTCATTTTTAGCCTGTCAGAATATTAAGCATTGTTTATCGTCTCCTTATCACCCACAGAGTCAAGGAGTGGTCGAACGATTTCATCGAACCTTCAAAACCATGCTTCGCACGTACTGTTGTGAAAATGAAAAGGAATGGGATGTCTACATACCAATGTTGCTATTTGCCGTTCGTGATAGCGTACATTCATCGATGGGTTATTCTCCTTTTCAGTTAGTATATGTCCATCAGGTAAGGTCACCCATGGAGGTGATAAAAGAATCATTGATTTCAGATGAGAAGGATTCTATCACGTTACAAGAAATGAAGGAAAAAATAAGAAAATATGGAAAGTAGCACATGAGAATCTCAAAGTAGTACAAGAAGAGATGAAAAGAAACTACGACAAAAAGGCTGCAAAACGTGAACTCGACATAGGAGATAAGGTTCTAGTGTATCTCCCTACAGCTGGTAAGGTTTTTAACCAGAAGTATATAGGACCTTGCACGGTGAAGGAAAAAGTAAGTGATGTTAATTATCGAATTCAATTTCCTACAGGACGGAGGAAAGTTAAAACTTTCCATATTAACAAATTAAAGAAGTATAACGAATCCAGTGGAGTGTTGCCAATTGCAAAAGAGGATGATGAAAAAGACGTTGAAGAAGAAATTGAACTTCGATTAAAAAATACAGATTATTGAGTGATGATGAAAAATTTAGGAAGTTAATGTATTTATTTATCTGATGAACAGCAGCATGATTTTAAAGTGCTAATTCAAAACTTTTCAGATCTATTTTCAGACCATCCTAAAAGGATAAAAGGAGTACAAACATAAAATCAGGTTGAGAGAAGAGACTCCCAACTAAGTCAGCGTCCATACAGAATGTCGCCGAGGCAACAACAACAGTTAAAGACCGAAGTTGCTTATTTACTGAAACACGGACTAGCAGAGGAAAGCCATAGTGAATGGGCTAGCCATGTATTCTAGTCACAAACCTGACGGAAGTGCAAGAATGTGTACAGACTATCGAAAGGTAAATAATGTAACTATAAAAGATTCATATCCTATGCCAGAGTAGAAGATATAATTGATAATGTAGCAAAGTTTCCTTTTTTAAGTAAAATTGATTTATTGAAAGGATACTATCAAATTGAGTTAGACAAAAACAGCAGGGATATTGCTGACTTTGTTACACCCCATGGACTTTATAATTATAAGGTAATGCCATTTGGTTTATGTAATGCACCTCTGACATTCCAACGTCAGATGAATTATATCTTGAAGGATCTCGAAGGTGTATTTGTTTATTTGGATGACATTATCATAGTTGGAGAAACCTGGGAAGATCACATTAAAAAAGTATTGATGTTTTTAAGAGGTTATTAGAATTTAATGTTACGATAAACCTTGCCAAATGTGAATTTGGAAAAACTACAGTTCAATATTTAGGACATGAAATAGGAAGTGGCCAAGTGAACCTGTTGATTGTCATATTGAGGTCATAAAGAATTTGACCCTTTCCCTACATCTAAACGTGGAGTGATGAAATTTTTGGGAACAGTGGGGTATTACAGAAAATTTTGTAAGAACTTTTCAGATGTAGCCTACCCATTAACAGAGTTGCTAAAAAAGGATGTGAAGTTTGTGTGGTCAAAGGAATGTGACGATGCCTTTAATAAACTTAAGCTCATGTTAATGTCTAAGCCAGTGCTGAAATCCCCAGACTTTAATCTACCATTCAAGTTACAGGTAGACTCCAGTGAAGTAGGAGCTGGCAGTGTATTATTACAGGAACATAATGGTGTTTTACACCCTGTGTCTTACTTTTCAAAGAAATATAATAGCCACCAGTTAAATTACAGTATTGTTTGAAAAAGAAGCTTTAAGTTTAATTTTGAGTTTAATGCACTTTGAGATATACTTGCTTAACAGTAACTTTGAAATAGACGTATATACTGATAATAAACCCTTTAACCTTTATTAATAAATGTAAGCACAACAATAAGAGAATTTAAAAAGATGGTCTTTATTTTTGCAACCATTCGAACTGAATATTCACCATATAGCAGGCAAGAAAATGTCATTGCAGATTCTCTCTCTAGATCTGTTGATTATTTAAAGGAAAATACTTGTTACCAACGACGTGGCAGTCTCCGATAGTTGCTAAATGGAAGTAGCTAATGTTTAAGACTGTAAGAGTGAAAATTCAGAATGGACAGAGGAGAGAGCCGCCGAGTTAAAAGGGGGGGAATGTAAAGGAATATTGATTTATTGAATGTAAAATTGCATAAAAGGTTGAAAATTGATATTTGCATACAAAAAAAGTGTGTACACTAGACAACAGATGGCAGCAGCGCTTGGCGTAGGCGGTAGTCGCCAAGGATAATGTACCGAAAAATGATATTTGGTCCATGGATGTCTAGCGTGAGTCGGGTATATAAAGGCCCAAAACGATGATTTTCGTTGGAGCTGAAACAAACAAGTGATTATAATAGTGTATCAAGTTTTGAGGAATATATGGTAATGTATTGTTTATCCATTTGGACGTTTTCTTGTGTGATGTTACGTTGGTTGCCACTAACTTTTTGATGTTACAGTGAATTATATGTTGTGTTGATGTAAAGCTTTGTGACTTGGGTATTATACTGTAAAATGCAGTGATTAGTGATGAGTAGTCTTGATGAAGTGTTGTATGGCGAGTCTTTGTTTTTGTGTAATACGTCCGTAATTTGTTTAATGTTCTGTTTGTGACTTTAATTTCCTTACTAATTGTTATTAAAGTACATTTTAAGTTATAGTGGGTTGTCACTGTTTTCCTGATATATTCTCCTCGTAAATCCTTACCATAGAGAGAGTTTTTTTTTATATTAAAATATACATATATATATATATATATATATATATATATATATATACATATATATATATACATATATATATATATATATATATATATATACATATATATATATATATATATACATATATATATATATATATATATACATATATATATATATATATATATATATATATATATATATATATAGAGGATATAAGGATCCCATCACACGCCAAGATGTAGAAAGTAAATTCTATATGTCAGAGACCAACTGTTACTCTCTTCAGGCAAGTGATGACTGAGAAGAATTATAGAAAAAGTGGCATTAACACCAAGAGGTCTTGAGTTCAGCTGTTACTTCACCCCAATTGACAATTTCTCTTTAATCTTCTTCATCACTGGTTGGAGGAAGATTTTATTTATTTATATTTTGAGTCCCAAGATCCTTTAGAGAGATTTGTCGCATTTCTTTGTTTAATCAAAGCTGATTCTACTGTCTGGCTTTTGAACTGGCTATTGCTGCTATAAATTATGTGAGACAAATTCCAGTTTATTCTGTGATTATGGTTATTTTTCTTAAAACAGTGATACTATTTCTTTTACAATCACATAATACACCGATCGCAAAACTAACCAGAGAAAGAGAGAGAGAGAGAGTACAACATGGTCTTTTTTACCCACCTAGCTTCATGCTATATTCCTCTCTCCAACTCGTATGGCTAGCAATGTAGAATGACGCGCAGAAGCCAAAGGAGAGTGCAAAGAGTCAGGGCTCATCCAAAGGAGAGTGCAAAGAGTCAGGGCTCATATACACGATACATGGGCAAGTATGGTTTTGGCAAACGCTTTGGATCAGTGTCGAGTTATGGTATTGAAGTGAAGGTGAGCAGGCAAATATTCAGCTCACCCATAGGTGCCCAGGAAGTGAAGGTGGCTCAGCGTTTCTGTCTACACGAGCAGTTTCTGAGCACAGCTTCGTACCATGCTTTGAAACCATTTTTGGCCAAGTATCGTGTACAAGAGCCCTAACACAACCCTGCGTCAAGTCCATCCATTCCAGCAGCTGAAAATTTGTCAACCAGAAACAAACTCGGAACCTAAAACTCTTAACAAATAATGGATAAAAGAGCCGCTTGACAGAAGAGTGAATATGTAAAATAAATAAATAAATAAATAAAATAAAATAAAAAATTCAGTCACCAAACCCTTGCTCAGTCAAACCACCAAGATTGTAGTACCACAACCGCACAGTATTCAAGGAGAAAAAGTAAACGCTACAGAAAGTGAATACAAGAGTTTATTTCTTTCGAGTATATAATGTTTCTTAGAAGCTTCCACTACCCTTACCTGTTGTTATCCTCGGTAATGAGGAGAGTACTGCTCCGTGCAGGCAAACTATAGATAACTGACATCGTACATATAGTGACTAGTTTAGGGAACCGAGGACAACCTGAAGTAAAACTACTTACTCTAAGGACCGAGAGCGCTTAAGGGTGATCCACGGTTAGACAACCTCTCAAACACGGAGGCTGTCTGAGTTTTTCAACTTAATAGAAAGATATTCCCCGACTACAAAACGACTCATGAGGGTTGATTTATACCAAGCACAACAGACAGCTTTAATATCCTGTCGGGAACATTAACAAAATTCATCTGACAGGTCATTCCAGCAGGATGTGTATGCAGGCCCTTTTTCTTCCATTCACTCTTAATCTGTTTTTCGGTTCGTTCTAGATAAGTGATTATCGTCGTAGTGTAGGAACATTCCGACAAAGTCTACAGGAAGAATAAAGGATTGTAGCTCATCTGGCGTCGTGACTAGAGAGAGAGAGAGAGAGAGAGAGAGAGAGAGAGAGAGAGAGAGAGAGATGCTAATTGAAAAATAAGACAAACTTCGTTATGGTCACCGCCAAGTTAAGGGCGGGAGACTCATTATGAATCGCAATCTTTCGAAGGAGAAAGAGAGAGACACCTCATTCTGCCCGAAACAGTTCTCAGTCTGGCGTGAAAGGCATTGGCTGTTATGAAAATCACCCCAAGCAACCTCAACCATTTGCCTTTAGAGTAAAATGTAAAAGCAGGCAATTAAACATGCCAAGGATGAAGATTGTACCTTAAAGGTATTCAGTTAGCACCACCCTGGAACCTTCAGAGGTAAAATTTTGTAGGTATGTTCATTTTACCAAGGTAAAAATGCCAAATAAGGCAATGCGGTCAATATTTTGAGATCAATCCTAGTAATCTGTTGCAATTTTCACGGATATCTTTAAAGTGGCTTTTCCTCCTATAGAAAGCAGCCGTCAGATTATCATCTGTTGCATCTATTTTTACAGCAGAACTGAATGCAATTTTAAAGGCCTTGAAGAAAATTTTAACTCGGAATAGAAATAGTTTTACTACATTCTGTGACTCGAGAAGCGTACTTCAGTCATTGGAATATCTAACTCTGTACATTTTGAATTTAGAAATATTGGAATGGCTACTTTTAGTGAAAAGAAGAGGTAAAGAAATAAAATTTTGTTGGGTGCCTTCCCAAGTTGGGATGGTTGGAAACCAGCAAGCTGACCAACTTGCAAAATCAGCAGTCCCTTCCCAAAACCCACAAGATGTCTACTACCATATCAGGGTGTATATCCTCTAATAGATCATGAATTTAAAAAGTTTTAGCAATCCATTTGGGAAATAATTTCACGTATCAAAAACTACGCGTTATTACATCGTCACTGTGTCCTTGGTCATATCCTTATATGCCAAGGAGACAAGAAACGATGTTATGCAGGCTTAGGATTGGACAGACTAAGACTCGCTCATGGGATTTTGACGTCCGGCGAAAATCCTCCATTCTGAGATGATGCACTGATTGATTGATTGATTGATCACGAAATTTAGGTCTTAAGGACCAAGCGCCGGAAAACAAATCAGAATTATTCATTGCCGAGATGACTGTATTGTGCCCATCACTGCGAGGCATGCTGGTCGAATGTCCCAGTCATAGGGACGTAACAGAGATGGACATTTCATCTTTGTAAAGATTCTCGGGAAATCTAGAGAAACTATTTGTGTTTGTTAGGGAGGTGGCATCTTCAACAAAATTGAGATCATACACAGTATGTGTACATGACTGTATATTACACATGTTTTACAGACATGATATATTATATATATATATATATATATATATATATATATATATATATATACATATATATAATATAATATATAATATATACATATACATATACATATACATATACATATTGTTACAAGTGCCAAGTATCTGGTTACATATATATATATATATATATATATATATATATATATATATATATATATATATATATATGTATATATATTTATATATATATATATATGTATATGTATATATATATATATATATATATATGTATATATATATACATATATATATATATATGTATCTATATATATACATATATATATATATATATATAATATATATAATATATACATATACATATACATATACATATACTAATTGTTACAAAGTGCCAAGTATCTGGTTACCATGCATCAATTATTACCTCACCAAAAGCCAGACACCTGAACCCTCATAACACGTTTAAACGACTGAATACTCTAAAGGCAACAGTGATCCCTTAACACTTACCAGTATTGCAGAAAATCAGACTAAGTTCATCAAAACAGGTGTGAGGTAATCTTGTAAGTAATTAAATTAATCAAAGGGCATCACTCCATCAACAGCTTTAAAATCTAAGTATTTCCCTGATTTCAGAAGTCTAAGTACTTCCATGGTTCTAAGTCACTTCAATTAAATTGAAGGAAAGCAAATCAATTACCACTCTATGTCTCTACCTATCATAAATATAGTCATAATACGATATAATTATACTGGTGTAAGATAAAGAAAACACTTATAAAAATTTTAAATACAAAATTTATTATTAAATTCAAAATTTATAAGTGAAATTCACAATATCAGGGAAAATTACTGTTACTTGAAAACAAAGTAAAGTTTAATTAATTCTTGAATCAAATTAAGTAAAATTAAATCAAAATTAATTTATCACAAAATTCAAGAAAATTAATTCAATCAAAATTCAAAAGTGTTAGGCAATAATTGAAATCAGAAATTAATTCACAAGTACTAAACAATAATAAAACTTGAAAAGAATTCTAAGTAAATGCAAATTAATTCACAAGTGTTAAATTTAATTAAATGTGCAATGATAAAGCAATGAAAATAACTAAGTCAATTAAATTGTGAATGCAAATGAAAATATAAAACAAAAGACACATTCAATAAGAAAATGAAATAGTGCACAAACAATGGAACAATCACAAACACAAAAAAAAATCAGCAATGTGTAAAAGTGTAAATGTTTTCACTCAAAAACACTGTAACCAACAGTTTTTACCAAACCTTCGTAAACATCTGTTATCAGTTAACCACAGTTCCTATCAATTATTAGTTATTAGTTATTACCTAACCATTATTAGTTATTAGTTAACCAAACACTTTTCCCATTAACTTTTAGTTATTAGTTAAACACAATTCCTATCCGTTATTAGTTGCAACTAATAAAAATATAACACACTTTACCTTGGTATACCAATTTCTTTCTTTGCTTTGCTGCAGGCTTGATTCACACTTCCACAAAAACCAGGCGCCCCCCGCCGTTACGAAATGTTTGTTCAGATTCCACAAAAGAAACTAAATAATACTAAATAAACTCTAAGAAATATCAAATATGAAATTCTCACAAGTTACGAGTGACCAATTTACGTTACGTTAATATAATCTCAAGGATGTCGCGGGAGAGAGAGAGAGAGAGCGAGAGCAAGATGTTAATGCGTCGAGGTCTTAAGATAGAAAAAAATCTCTTCCTTTATGGAAATTCGATTGAAGATATGATACAAAATGTTCTTGTCACGAATGCTTCAAGTAGCTTGGAAATCTGACGCAATCTTCATAAAGAAATGTGTAACATGCACGTGGTACTTGGCAAAGACATACACGTACAAGACAAGTCTTTAAAAAAACAAGAAAGACGTACTCTACTCGATCGAAACGGAGGCTGAGCGACAATTAAAATTGACATGTTTTGATAACAACACAAGAGTCGAGCTCACTCGCTATCACATGTGTTGACAGATTTAGGAAAGCAAACGGATCTCGCAGACTCTAATCTTAAAGTGTTGACATAAAAGTTAAACACTCACAGTTTTGAACAGACAAAGATCTCTCTCTTTTACGTTATATACATATTCTTTTACAACATGCAATACGAAATCTGAACACACATTTAAAACATCCTATTCTAAGCTATCTAGGAATCTGAAAAAATGTTGCACAATCTTACATGACATTTCAAAGAGGGGAAACATGCATTTTGAAAGTAGCAATATATAATATACCTCCCCCCAGAAGATTTTTTATCGAGGTGTTGAATCCAACGATTCGCAACAAGATAAATAATTAGCAACTACATTGTTGTTGCCACTAATGTGCTGCACTCTTAAGTTATACTGTTGCAGGCAAAAAGACCACCTGGTCAGTCTTTGATTATGATTTTTCATTTTCTGAATAAATGATAGTGGATTGTGATCAAAAAACACTAAAATTTCTTCATTCCTAGGTCTATTCACATACACTTCAAATTTTTTCAATGCAGTGATTAAGGCTAAAGTTTCCTTTTCGATTGTCGAATATACTTTCTGATGTTTTTTCAGTTTTGTAGACATGAAGCAGACAGGATGGTAGATATTATTTTCATCTTCTTGAAGTAGAACAGCTCCAACACCACAGTCTGACGCATCAACTTGTATCACAAATTTCTTGTCGAAGTCTGGAGCTTGAAGTACTGGTCTTGAAGTTAAAATGGCTTTTACCTTCTCAAAGGATTCTTGACACTCTGGAGTCCAAATAAACTTGGCTTTGGGACTAGTCAAGTCTGTCAAGGGAGCTACTACGGCTGAGAAATTTGGGCAAAAACGACAATAGAATCCAGCCATGCCTAAAAATCTCTATAGCTGTTTCCTGGTAGTAGGTGGGGTAGCCTTACGGATACCTTCTACATTAGCATTTACTGGAGCAAGAAGGCCTTTCCCAACTTCAAACCCAAGATACTGTACAGTTGCCTTGCCAAACTCACTCTTCTCTAAGTTGACTGTTAATCCTGCTTCTTGTAGTTTCTTGAAAACTTTCCTCAGAATCTTCAGATGTTCTTCCCACGTTGTAGAGTAAATCATGATGTCATCTAGGTATACACCTACTCCTTCTATTGATCCTAGCAGTTGATCCATCACTCGTTGAAATGTTGCAGGTGCATTCATCAGACCAAACGGCAGAACAGTATACTGATACAGTCCAAATGGAGTAATAAAAGCTGACAGCAACTTGGCATTCTCATCTAAAGGAATTTGATAATATCCTTTCAACAAGTCTATCTTGGAAACAAACTTGGCTTGCCCAATATTATCAAGTAACTGATCTATAAGAGGCAAAGGATAATTATCAGCCACACTGATAGAATTCAGCTTCCTATAATCAGTACACATCCTAAAGGAACCATCTGGTTTCTTCACCAACACACATGGAGAACTGAAGTGACTTGAACTGGGTTCTGCTAATCCATGTTGCAGCAAATACTCAACTTCCTTCTTCAAAACTTCTTGATGATACGGTGATAAGCGATAGGCTCTTTGCTTGAAAGGTTTTCCATCTTTTTGAATTGAATCTTGATTTCATGCTTGGTCAGATCAGTACGTCTAGGCACATCTGAAAAATTTCTGGAAAACTTCTTATTAATTCACCTAAGTCTTCACCTTGTTCAACAACTCAGATGTTTTTCAATTTATCCTCAAAGTTTTCCAAAATTGAAGAATTATTCATCTTGCTTGCAGCTCCCAATTCGTAGCCATCATCGTCTTCTGTAGATAAAGTTGTTTGGGTTACTGACACAGTTTCAGTTTTAGTTTCTGAGAAATAAGGTTTCAAGAGGTTCACATGTATCTTCCGTTGTTTTCTTCTTCTTTCTGGTGTTTCAATCACATAAGTTCTATCACTTAACTTCTGAATTATCTTGTAAGGACCTTGAAATTTATTAGTGAGGGGAAATCTCTTGACAGGTAAAGAACACTAACACTTGTTGACCAACACTAAACTTCTTAGCTTAGTCTTAGCATCAAATCTCCTTTTCATTTTCTCTTGACTAATTTCAAGTTTTCTTAAGAGAATTTTCTTATCTCTTTCAACCTCTTCCTTAGGTTCCTCACATACTCTCCTTGGCTTTCCTCTTGATTTTCTTCCCAATTTTCTGCAAGAATCTTCAACGGTCCTCTCACTTCTCTTCCAAAAATCATCTCATTAGGTGAACATCCCATACTTTCTTGGTAAGCACTCCTAATTTCAAACAACATTAATGGTAAACCAACATCCCATTCTCTTCCTGATTCAGAACAATACTTTGTCAGCATACTTTTCAATGTCTGGTGGAACTTTTCCAAGGCACCTTGAGTTTCTGGATGATAGGCAGTGGATAACTGTTGTTTCACTCCTAACAAATTCATCACATCCTGGAATAACTTTGAAGTAAAGTTTGTTCCTCTGTCACTTTGTACTATTTCTGGTATTCCAAACTTTGAGAAAAACTCCACAAGTTTTTCAACAACTATCTTGGCAGATATGTTTCTAACAGGGATTGCTTCTGGATACCTTGTCACAGGACACATTAATGTCAACAGATACTCATTTCCTTTCTTTGTCTTCGGCAGTGGTCCAACCATATCTATAATCACTTTGCTAAAGGGTTCTCCTCTAACTTCTATAGGTTGTAGGGGGGCTTTCTTGATGGTTTCATTCGGTTTTCCAGCTATCTGGCAGGTATGACACTCACGACAGAACCTGCTAACATCTTTGTGAAGTCCAGGCCAGAAAAAATATTTCATGATCTTCTCCACAGTCTTACTGATTCCCATATGTCCAGACTCATGAGCTACTGCAACCACTTGTTTTCTCAATGGATATGGAATCAAAATTTGATGATATTCGCCCCATACAGCATCTCCTGGTATATCTGTAGGTCTATACTTCCTCATCAGCAAACCTTCCTTCAGATAGTAACAGGTAGGAGTTTGTTGCATCTCTTCTCGATCAACAACTCTGAAGAACAAATCAGTTAACGATGCATCCTTCTTCTGCAAGGCCATTAGCTTCTTCTCTCTTGTCACTTGACCAACTTCAAGGGTTGAATTCTCGATATCTGCTAACTCAGCTACTGTAGTTTCACTACTGTCTTCAGTAACACTTTGACTACTCGGAGTCTCTTCAGGAACATCAGGTTCTTCTTCTTCGTCGTCGTCGTCTTCTTCATCTTCTTGGGAAATCTCTTCTTGGTCAGCACTATGGGAAACTTCACTTCCCTGGAATAATTCTTCTAAGCACAAAGATCCTTCACTTGATCCTTCTTGGGTGTGTAAATCCTCAGTTTCTTCACTTACAGTTGTAGTCCTCTTCATACTTTCTGGTAGTTACACAACTAGGAAACAGGTGGGGTTATTCTTCTTCAAACTCTACTGTAGGACTAATCCTCAGTGGTTTGTCTGTCACTACAGGACAAGGAATAAATGGCACACCACCAAACTTATTCCCCAACAGAACATGTATACCTTCTACAGACAGTGAGTCCTTTACAGCAAAATCAACATTCCCTGTCACCAATTCACATGGCAGGTGTAAGCGGCATATAGGAGTTACTTCTCTCCTCCTATACCCTTCAAAATAACTGAATCTCCTGTGAGACTCTTCTCCAACTGAGGGTGAGAACCACGTACTACCACACTATGGTTACTCCCTGTATCACGTAATATCTTGACTGGTACCTGCATACTTCCTTCTTGAGTTGACAGCATACCCTCATAGATATATGGCTTAAAAGCCTCCACACTGCAAAGCCACTCACTGCTTGAGGTAACATTTCCACTGGTTGCTAAACATTCAGCTGCTTAGTTTCCTTCTTCTCTGGAGTCTGATTCTTTCCCACACTGAACTTCGTAGTTTGTTTCACCTGGTCACCTTTTACAACTTGACCAACTGGCTTTGACTGCTGTTGATTCCGGTAACACTCTTGACTGTAGTGTCCTACTCTTCCACACTTGAAACAGACAACATTAGGTTTCTGTAACTGTCTTGAAAAACTGGATGAGGATTTCACATTAGTTTGCTGAGCTGTATTACCTTGTGTACTCTTAGTAGTATCACTTGAAGGTTTCCCATTAAATTTGTTCCTGTTATTTGGATAAGACTTAAAACCTGGGCGTTGTTGACTCTGGTACTTGACATTGTAATTACGTTTACTACTGATTATATTGTAATCTTCACTAAGTGTAGCAGCTTTGTCAAGTTTCTTCACTTCTCTCTCTCTTAAATAGGCTCTTATTTGTTCATGGAATTCCCTTAAGATACTGTTCAAGAACAAGTAACTCTTCTAACTCATCAAAAGTTGTAACTTTAGCAGCATCTACCCAACGTTTGAAACACCTTCTCACTTTGTAAGCATAATCTAAGAATGTTCCCTTTTCATCTTTTCTTAAATTTCTGAATCTCTCATTGTAGTACTCTGGGGTCATCTGGTAAACTTGTAGCACACTGTGTTTAAGTACCTTGTAGTCCTTACACTGATCAACTGTTAAGGCTAGATAAGCACTTCTCCCTTTACCCATCAAAACACTTTGTAGCAAAACTGACCATTTATCCTCTGGCCATCCCATACCTGAAGCCACTTCTCAAAGTGATCAAAAAACTCATCTGGAGCTTCTTCAGTAAACTTAGGGATTAACTTCTGTACTCTCACTACATCAAATACAGGGTCTTGATTACCTTGGTTAGGGTTAGACGGTGTTACAGGTAATGTGGATCTAGTTTTTATTAATTCCATTTTCCTTTCATGTCTTGCGATTTCTCTTTCCTCTTTTATCCTTTTCTCTTTCCTCTTTTATCCTTTCTCTTTCCTCTTCTGCTGCTTTTCTTCTTCTCTTCTCTTCTTTCTTGTTTTTCCCTGTCTATTCTTTCTCTTTCAGCTTGCATTCTTTCTCTTTCAGCTTGCATTCTCTCTCTTTCAGCAAGCATTTTTAGCTTAATCAAATTCTCTTCTGCTTCAATACGTCAAAGCTCTAACTCTGCATCACTTTTCTCTTTCTTTTTTGCTTGCTTATTTATGAGATGAGCACGTGCTACGTTCAACAACTCTTGAGCCAATTCTAACTCATCTTCATCAGTTATTCTACCAGAGTTTATCAGTGATTCCATAGCAATACATCTTATTTGTGCCTTTACCATACTAGTAGACACATAACCACCACATGCCTCTGCTAAAGCGCTCCATTGTGCCTTAGTCAGAGTGGTTTCAGACAAAACTTGTATGGAAGGGGCTGCTAAAAATTCCTGAACATTGAACTGAGCCATTTTCCTCTAAGTTATCAACTTACAATTCAATACAATAAATGCAAAACAAAATTATATGGTCACTCTCCTAACAAAATATATCCCTAACACCACCAGTATATTCTAGAGTGATAATAAAATCTGCTTTCCCGGGTTTCTGGGCACCATTAAACAATGTTATGAAGTGCCAAGTATCTGGTTACCATTCATCAATTATTACCTCACCAAAAGCCAGACACCTGAACCCTCATAACACGTTTAAACGACTGAATACTCTAAAGGCAACAGTGATCCCTTAACACTTGCCAGTATTGCAGAAAATCAGACTAAGTTCATCAAACAGGTGTGAGGTAATCTTGTAAGTAATTAAATTAATCAAAGGGCATCACTCCATCAACAACTTTCAAACTCTAAGTATTTCCCTGATTTCAGAAGTCTAAGTACTTCCCTGGTTCTAAGTCACTTCAATTAAATTGAAGGAAAGCAAATCAATTACCACACCATGTCTCTACCTATCATAAATATAGTCATAATCAAATATAATTATACTGGTGTAAGATAAAGAAAACACTTATAAAAATTTTAAATACAAAAATTTATTATTAAATTCAAAATTTATAAGTGAAATTCACAATATCAGGGAAAATTACTGTTACTTGAAAACAAAGTAAAGTTTAATTAATTCTTGAATCAAATTAAGTAAAATTAAATCAAAATTAATTTATCACAAAATTCAAGAAAATTAATTCAATCAAAATTTAAAAGTGTTAGGCAATAATTGAAATCAGAAATTAATTCACAAGTACTAAACAATAATAAAACTTGAAAAGAATTCTAAGTAAATGCAAATTAATTCACAAGTGTTAAATTTAATTAAATGTGCAATGATTAAGCAATGAAAATAACTAAGTCAATTAAATTGTGAATGCAAATGAAAAAAAATATAAAATAAAAAGACACACTTCAATAAGAAAATGAAATAGTGCACAAACAATGGAACAATCACAAACACAAAAAAAAAAATCAGCAATGTGTAAAAGTGTAAATGTTTTCACTCAAAAAACACTGTAACCAACAGTTTTTACCAAAACCTTCGTAAACATCTGTTATCAGTTAACCACAGTTCCTATCAATTATTATTATTAGTTATACCTAACCGTTATTAGTTATTAGTTAACCAAACACTTTTCCCATTAACTTTTAGTTATTAGTTAAACACAATTCCTATCCGTTATTAGTTGCAACTAATAAAAATATAACACACTTTACCTTGGTATACCAATTTCTTTCTTTGCTTTGCTGCAGGCTTGATTCACACTTCCACAAAAACCAGGCGCCGTTACGAAATGTTTGTTCAGATTCCACAAAAGAAACTAAATAATACTAAATAAACTCTAAGAAATATCAAATATGAAATTCTCACAAGTTACGAGTGACCAATTTACGTTACGTTAATATAATCTCAAGGATGTCGCGGGAGAGAGAGAGAGAGCGAGAGCAAGATGTTAATGCCTCGAGGTCTTAAGATAGAATGAAATCTCTTCCTTTATGGAAATTCGATTGAAGATATGATACAAAACGTTCTTGTCACGAATGCTTCCAGTAGCTTGGAAATCTGACGCAATCTTCATAAAGAAATGTGTAACATGCACGTGGTACTTGGCAAAGACATACACGTACAAGACAAGTCTTTAAAAAAAAAAGAAAGACGTACTCTACTCGATCTAAATGGAGGCTGAGAGACAATTAAAATTGACATGTTTTGATAAAAACGCAAGATTCGAGCTCGCTATCACACGCGTTGACAGATTTAGGAAAGCAAACGGATCTCGCAGACTCTCTAATCTTAAGTGTCGATATAAAAGTTAAACATTCTTAGTTTCGAAAAGACAAAGGTCTCTCTCTTTTTATGTTATATACATATTCTTTTACAACATGCAATACGAAATCTGAACACACATTTTAAAACATCCTATTCTAAGCTATCCAGGAATCTGAAAAAATGTTGCACAAATCTTACATGACATTTCAAAGAGGGGAAACATGCATTTTGAAAGTAGCAATATATAATAATATACATATTCATATACATATATATATATATATATATATATATATATAGATATATATATATATTAATATATTATATGTATATATGTATATATATATATATATATATATATATATAGATATATATATATATATATATATATATTAACTGAATCACGAAGTTTGGAAAGTGATAAATCCATAAATAAAGGTATAAGCCACGAAGGAAAGATAAACAACAAAGTTTCTGCAAGATCTTTCAACTCAACATCCTTTACTTAGCAGACAAGCTGACTTACATGAGAGATTGAGAGTACAGGAAAGGTCGCATAAGTAACAGATAGGGATTATAAGGAGATTAGTACCTAGAATCCAACCAACACCTAGAAAATGAGTAACTTTCCAAACAACTGCTCAGGCACAGGGACAAGACAATTAAAGGATTATACGGGGCAGCAGCTGACCACATTCAGATCGTGGGTAAAAAAAAACTTATTCACAAAAACATATTAAACATACATATACAAAAGGATATCTCTTACGCAACTAATTTGTATTTAAGTCTGTAATTATATCTTTGAGGTCATTCTTAAACATGTTACAAATACAAGGGTCTAACTGAAATAGGCCACGACTAATATCAAAATTACAATGGGAATTAAGATGTATTATGGCAGATTCTAAAAGATTTTGTGATAAGACATCTTTTGATCTTGCAATTACTGAACTACCAATGCAATTTATCCAGTGGTTGTTTTCGCTTAAATGAATGAATTTTGCATTAAATATTTGCCCAGTTTTAACAGAATATTCATGTTGTTTTAATCTTACTTCTAAGCCCTTGCTCGACTGTCCGAGATAAAAGGAGGGGCAGTCCATACATGGAATTTTATATATTATGTTGTTGCTTTCTCTGGGGCCATTTTTTATTAACATTCCTTTTAGTGTGTTATTATAGGAAAAAACAAGGTTGACCTTAAAGGCTTTTAACAATGACTTAATGGTTTCCAATCCGTTAAAATAAGGCAAACTGAGAATGTTCTTAGAGTCTTCTTTCTCCGTGTTACTTACACTATAAAACTGTGGGTTTTACTGTAGCAAATATCTAATATATGTGAAGGATAACTTAATCCTTTCCCTATTTTTCTTTTGTATTCAATTTCTTGATCCAAATATTGGGGACTGACAATGCACAATGCTAATAAAAACATAGAAGAAAAAATTGATATTTTGATGTTAAGACGGATGAGCATAAGTTAAGTTGTTGGTTGGTTTCCTATAAATACTAAATTTACATTGAAATGGTTCTCTATGTATCAAAACATCTAAGAAAGGGAGGCAATTGTATTTTTTCCAATTCTAGAGTAAACTAACGATGGTACCTGGTTATTTAATTTAGAGAGTAAATCATTTACATCAATACCAGCAGGCAGAACAGCTAAAATATCATCAACATATCTATACCACTTAAATGATATTAGGTAAATAGCGTTTTTCAAAGAATTCCATGTACAAGTTTGAGAGGAGTGGTGATAAAGGGTTGCCCATTGCCATGCCAAATATTTGTTGATAAAATTCACCATTGAATATAAACTTACAATCACAAATGCACAACCTAGTGAGTGAAATAATGTGACTTACAGGTAGAGGTAATTCATGCTGAGTTAGTTCATTACTAAGATATTCTAAAATAGAGTCTATAGGGACTTTAGTAAAATGAGAACATACATAAAAATAACGAATCTATCAGTGGGACAAAGAGTAATTTTGTTTATCAGCTAAATCTAGAGAATTATATATATGAGAATCTGAGATGGTTCCAAGTAATGGGGACAAGATCTTAGTGATATATTTCGAAAGTTATATGAAATTGAGCCAACAGTACTGATAATAGGCCGTATAGGGTTATTTTCCATGTGCGTTTTGACTAACCTGTACAGGTAAGGTAGTGAAGGAAATTTGACTGACAATTTGCCTAGTAGTTCTGTTTTATCTTGGAGGATTTTTTTCACGGTGCTATTAAAGTTTTTTTATGAATTGATCAAGGGGAATTTTTTGTTAGTTTTTTATTTGTTAGTTTTTTTATAAGTCACATCAT
>NC_087219.1:57329167-57341708 GCF_015104395.2 Macrobrachium nipponense | reverse complement strand
CCCAACTGTTAGTCCACCGTGAGAACATATTCAAAAATATGAAAAGCGGAAATGAAACAGATGTGGTTTATCTAGACTTTGCAAAAGCTTTTGACAAAGTAGACCATAATATATTAGCAAAGAAAATTAGAAAACACAATATCGTAGATAAAGTAGGAAGATGGTTAAAAGAATTTTTACACAACAGAAAACAGATAGTTATTGCAAATGATGAGAAAATCGGATGAAACCAAGGTAATATCCGGTGTGCCACAAGGTACGGTGCTAGCTGCAATATTGTTTGTTATTATGATTGAAGACATAGACAGTAATGTTAAGGATTCGGTAGTGAGTAGTTTCGCTGATGACACATGAATAAGTAGAGAAATTACTTGTGATGAAGATAGGAACGCTCTACAAAGAGACCTTAACAAAGTATATGATTGGGCAGAGGTAAATAGGATGGTATTTAACTCTGATAAATTTGAATCAATAATTATGGAGACAGAGAAGGAAAGCTATATGCATATAGGGGACCTAATAATGAGACAATCACAAATAAGGAAGCAGTTAAAGACCTTGGTGTGATGATGAATAGGAACATGTTATGCAATGATCAAATAGCCATTCTGTTGGCAAAATGTAAAGCAAAAAATGGGAATGTTGTTACGGCACTTCAAAACAAGAAAAGCTGAACACATGATTATGCTTTATAAAACATATGTTCGTAGTCCACTTGAATATTGCAATATGATATGGTACCCACACTATCAAAAGGATATTGCACAAATAGAGAGTGTACAAAGGTCCTTTACAGCTAGAATAGAAGAAGTTAAGGACCTAGACTACTGGGAAAGACTACAATCCTTAAAATTATATAGTCTAGAAAGGAGAAGAGAACGCTACATGATAATTCAGGCATGGAAACAGATAGAAGGAATAACAGAAAATATCATGGAACTAAAAATATCAGAAAGAGCAAGCAGAGGTAGATTAATAGTGCCCAAAACTATACCAGGAAAAATAAGGAAAGCACACAGAACATTAATCCACTACGCACCAGCATCGATAATGCAGCGTCTATTCAATGCGTTGCCAGCTCATCTGAGTAATATATCAGGAGTGAGCGTAGATGTGTTTAAGAATAAGCTCGACAAATATCTAAACTGCATCCCAGACCATCCAAGATTGGAAGATGCAAAATATACCGGAAGATGTACTAGCAACTCTCTGGTAGACATTAGAGGCGCCTCACACTGAGGGACCTGGGGCAACCCGAACGAACTGTAAGGTCTGTAAGGTAAGGTCTCTCTCTCTCTCTCTCTCTTATATACCTTAAGACTTTTTTTACTAGGAGGAGCTACATTATCTCTCTCTCTCTCTCTCTTTTATATGCCTTAGGTCTTTTTTTACTAGGAGGAGCTACATTATCTCTCTCTCTCTCTCTCTCTCTCTCTCTCTCTCTCTTATATACCTTAAGACTTTTTTTAGTAGGAGGAGCAACATTATCTCTCTCTCTCTCTCTCTTTCTTTTTTTATATGCCTTAGGTCTTTTTTTACTAGGAGGAGCTACTATCTCTTCTCTCTCCCCTCTCTCTCTCTCTCTCTCTCTCTCTCTCTCTCTCTCTCTCTCTCTCTTTCCTAGAGGTAAGTGACCACATGATGTCTCTTCGGATGGACTAAAAAGCCTTTGAGACATCCTAATCCTTGTAACTCCCAGTAATACTCACACACTCTCTCTCTCTCTCTCTCTCTCTCTCTCTCTCTCTCTCTCTCTCTCCAAGAGGTAAGTGACCACATGATGTCTCTTCGGATGGACTAAAAAGCCTTTGAGACATCCTAATCCTTGTAACTCTCTCTCTCTCTCTCTCTCTCTCTCTCTCTCTCTCTCTCTCTCTCTCTCTCTCAGGATGGCAGTAAGCTCAGAATGCGGGAAGAGATGGAGAAATCTTGTGTTTCTTGCAGATCTGCAATATGATGAGTTAACAGGAAGGGAACTGGCATTTCTTATCTACGAGATCAATAACAGCCCTAATCAAAAAGACACAAAAGTATTCATAGAAATGTTGGAGGGATAAGATTCTTCAAACTGGAATAAATCATAAGAAAACATCATGTAAATAATTGAAGGAGTTCCGAATAAAATCCAAGTGGTCAAGAGACTTATAAAGAAAATTGACATCAATCAACATATTCCGACAAAGAAAATGAATAAAGTGAATATTGTGAATATACTAATTGATGCAGTAGGAAAAAGAATGCCAAAAGCATGCAAGCTGTGTAAGGAGTGTTATAGCATAGTCAATCTGCAAAACCTGATCAGAAAATGTTCAGCATGCAACATTCCCACGCATCCACAATGTGCTGAGGTCATGCAAAATACGTGTAAGGATACCAGATTATTTTGCTCAACATGTCTGTCATGGATAGACAATGTTATTAAATCAAGACTTAATGTGCAAATAGTAGAAGATGAAGCAGAAGAGGAAGAGGAAGAAGAGGAAAACGGAAGAGAAGAAAACAAAAATGAAATGACAGAAAAAAATAATGAAAACAAAGAACAAGACAAGAGTATGGATGCAGAAATACTCATAGATAATACATATGAGGCAATCAAGCAGCAACATACGAAGAAATAAATTATGACATGACAACACAAAATAAAATCCTGAAGAGACTTTACCCAGATCTGAATACTGATGGGATAGAGATAAAAAAATAGAAAAGAAAGACAAAGTCTGCACCCTTTTGAAAAGAGGGAATTGCAGATTCGGAGAAAAATGTTACTACAAACATCCCAAGGTATGTCACAACTATGAAATCTATGGTAAATGTGCATACCTAGACGGCTATGAGGATGAATGCTGAGATCTACATCCAAAAATATGCAAAAACCTACAAGAAGGAAGAGGATGTAAGTTCGAGAAAAGATGTAAATATATGCACCCTGTAGCCATGAATCAAAATCAATTAAATAATAAAATCCAAAATAGAAAGGAAACAAATAAAGAGAGGAACAAAGAACATGAGGTGAAGGAAAAAAGCAAGCCATCACCGCGATATGGAGTGTCAGCAAAGAATTTCCAAGCATCAGCTCCAAGATACAGCCCAAGAGATAAATACTGTATATAAGATGCTAGGGGATGGTGCAGATATGGAGAAAATTGCAGATTCAGACACAAAATGAATAATTATGATGAAGGAAGATCAAATATTTTGGAAAAGTTGGATTTTTAATGACAGAATTTCTGGAAATGAAGAAAAGAACAACATACCAGAACAGGAAAGAGACATGGGAAAATCCTTATTATTACCCATATTAAATGAAGGAGATAACACGCAAACCATCATATTGATGAATGCACAGGATTTAGTTACGAGTAACTCAAAAAGAAAAATAGAGTACTTAGAAGAACTAACCCAAATTGAAAAGAAAATAGATATAATGAATATAAGTGAAACCTGGTATTCCCAAGAGACTGGTAATGATGATCAAATAAAAGGGTCCCAAACTTATAGATCAGATAGAAAAAATAGGAATCAAGGGGGAACCGCGATATATGGGAAAGACAAAAAACAAGGAAAAATATATGAGAAATATAGTAACTCAGAATGTGAACTAATAGCGGTAGAATTTGAATTTGAAAAATTAATGAATATAGTAATATATAAAAATTGGATGGTATCTGTAGAAATCACAAGGACTGGACTATTCTCCTATCCGGAGACTTTATCTTTCCTTTTGTAGACTGGAAAGAACGAATAAGAGATTGTGGTTGTATTTATACATATAAAAAAGAGAGTAATAGTAGTGCAGAAGATAAGAGGCAATTCGAAAAGCTATTAGATATGCTACTAGAATACAACATTCAACAAATAAATCACCTGCCAACAAGAAAGGAAAATACTTTAGACCTAGTATTTGTGAACGAGGTGAATTATGTTCATAATGCGAGTATTTCAGACCATAATGTCATAGAATTAACCGTCCATTCTAAAGCAAGTGAAAACAGAGATAAGCAAGAAATGAAAAAGTGGGAAGGATATGGAAAATACAATTTCTACAGTAAAAATATGAAATGGTCAGAAATAAATGAAGAATTAAACAAAGATTGGGATAACATTTTCGTAAGTGATGATATAAAGGTAAATACGGAGACATATAAAATAGTAGAGAAAATAGTGGAAAAATATATACCGAAGAAGAAAAAGTAAACATCAGTCATGCACCAAGAGACAGAAGGATCTTGTTCCAAAATATCAGAAGGTGGAAAAGAGGTCTTGCAAAAGAAAAAAATACATGGAAAGTGATGGAACTAAAAGATTATACAATCAAAAGAAAATGAAAAACGTGACTTGGAAGAAAAAACCCTAGTAAATATCAAGCAAAAACCCAAACTATTGTATTTGTATGCGAGAAAGATGAATAAAAGGAGAATAGAAATGGGCCCTCTAGGAATTGAAGGGAGATTAACGAATGAAAAAAAGAAAATATGCAACATATTGGCAGAAAGATATAATAGAGAATTCACCCCTAGAATTGATAATGAAGATAATGATACAGAAATAAGGGATGAAAATAGTGAATATTTATCAGACATAGATATTAATGAAGCCGATATTGTGCAGGCTAACAATGAAATTAAAAATGGAGCTGCAGCAGGGCCTGATGGTGTCCCTGCTATTTTGTTAAAGAAAGTAGTTCATTCTATTGCAAAGCCACTTGTAATATTATTAAGACAAAGTGTAGATACAGGCAAGATTTATGATGAGCACAAATTAGCATATATTACCCCTACTTTCAAAAGTGGATAATGACAAGAGGCAAGTAATTATAGACCTGTGAGTCTAACATCACATATTATGAAAGTATATGAAAGGGTAATGAAGAAAAATATTATGAAACATTTAATAAAAAATAATTTGTTTAATATAGGACAACATGGTTTTGTACCCAAAAAAAGTACACAAAACCCAAATGTTAGTCCACCATGAGAACATACAAAAATATGAAAAATGGAAATGAAAAAGATGTGATTTATCTAGACTTTGCAAAAGCTTTTGACAAGGTAGATCATAATATATTAGCAAAGATAATAAGAAAACATAATATAGTGGACAAAGTAGGAAGATTGTTAAAAGAATTTTTACACAACAGAAAACAGATAGTTATTGCAAATGATGAGAAATCGGATGAAGCCAAGGTATTATCCGGTGTGCTACGAGGTACAGTGTTAGCTGCATTACTGTTTGTTATTATGATTGCAGACATAGACAGTAATGTTAAGGACTCGGTAGTGAATAGTTTCGCAGATGACACAAGAAAAGTAGAGAAATTACTTGTGATGAAGATAGGAATGCGCTACAAAGAGGCCTTAACAAAGTATATGATTGGGCAGAGGTAAACAGAATGGTATTTAACTCTGATAAATTTGAATCAATAAATTATGGAGACAGAGAAGAAAAGCTGTAGGCATATAGGGGACCTAATAATGCGACAATCACAAATAAGGAAACAGTTAAAGACCTTGGTGTGATGTTGAATAGGAACATGTTATGCAATGATCAAATAGCAATTCTATTGGCAAAATGTAAAGCAAAAATGGGAATGTTGTTATGGCACTTCAAAACAAGAAAAGCTGAACACATGATTATGCTTTATAAAACGTATGTTCGTAGTCCACTTGAATATTGCAATATGATATGGTATCCATGTTACACCCAATCTGTGAAATTGCCCATTTCATGAAGTGGGCTAACCACTTGCCCATTTCATGAAGGGAGCAAACCACTTGCCCAGTTCATGAAATGGGCAAGATTCATGCATGAAACTGCCCATTTCATGAACTGGGCAAGTGGTTTGCTCACTTCATGAATTGGGCAAGTGGTTAGCCCACTCCATGAAATGGGCAATTTCACAGATTGGGTGTAACATCCACACTATCAAAAGGATATTGCACAAATAGAGACTGTACAAAGGCCCTTTACAGCTAGAATAGAAGAAATTAAGGATTTTGACTACTGGGAAACACTACAATTTTTAAAATTATATAGTCTAAAATGGAGAAGAGAACGCTACATGATAATTCAGGCATGAAAACAGATAGAAGGAATTGCCGAAAACATCATGGAGCTAAAAATATCAGAAAGAGCAAGCAGAGGTAGATTAATATTGCCCAAAACTATACCAGGAAAAAGAAGGAAAGCACACAGGACATTAATCCATTACGCACCAGAATCGACAATGCAGCATCTATTCAATGCGTTGCCAGCTCATCTTAGGAATATATCAGGAGTGAGCATAGATATGTTTAAGAATAAGCTCGACAAATATCTAAGCTGCATCCCAGACCATCAAAGATTGGAAGATGCAAAATATACCGGGAGATGCACTAGCAACTGTCTGGTAGACATTAGAGGTGCCTCACACTGAGGGACCTGGGGCAACCCAAACAAGATGTAAGGTCTGTAAGGTAAGGTAAGGTCTCTCTCTCTCCTACAGGTAAGTGAGTACATGATATTTCCTCGGATGGACTAAAAGTTTTTGAGATACCCTAATCCTTGTAACTCCTAGTAACTATCTCTCCCCTCCCCCCCTCCCCTCGCTCTCTCTCTCTCCTAGAGGTAAGTGAGCACATGATATCTCCTCAGATGGACTAAAAAGCCTTTGAGACATCCTAATCCTTGTAACTCCTAGTGACTCACTATCTATCTCTTTCCTAGAGGTAAGTGACCACATGATGTCTCTTCGGATGGACTAAAAAGCCTTTGAGACATCCTAATCCTTGTAACTCCTAATAACTCACTCTCTCTCTCTCTCTCTCTCTCTCCTACAGGTAAGTGAGCACATGATATCTCCTCGGATGGACTAACAAGTCTTTGAGACATCGTAATCTTTATAACTCCTTGTAACTCTCTTTCTCTTTCTCATGAATTCTGACACATGTAATTTGCAAAATCAAGTCTTTTGTCATTTTCGCTCAATATCGACTTTGGGCGAATTCGCGAAAAAAAATAAAAAATAAAACAAGACTTTTTACCCCCCAGGAATTTTTGAACACCCGACACTGATATGTAAATGATTGGAGAACAAAAGGTTTATTCTTCTGCTAAAGACGTCTACAACTTTTTCCAGTCGGGTAATTGATACGGAATTTTTACAGATGTTTAAATTGGTCGTTTAAAGTGATGATTTTTAAATAAAAAATTGCATTTCACTAATTAGCCTAGAAAGGCATTATAAAACTAGCAAAGGGAGTGAGAGAGCCATATAATTTTCTTAGGCGTTAGTCTTGAATACGACAAGTAACCTGAATACCTAACATATATATATATATATATATATATATATATATATATATATATATATATAATATATTATTATATATATAATATATTATATATTATATATATATATATATATTTTATATATCTAGATATATATATATATATATTCTATATATATATATATATAGTATGTATATATAATATATATATATATATAGTATATATAAAATATATATATATATATATATTTCTATATATATATATATAATAATATTATTATTATATATTAGATATATATATATATATATTATATTTCCTCTATTTCTATCTATATATATATATTATATCTATATTATATCATATATATTATATAGTATTAATATCTAATATATATAATATATATATATATAATATTATTCTATATATATATTATCTATAGCTATTTACATATATCTCTATATGATATAGTATTATATATTATATATATATATTGATATTTTTATATATATATATATATATGCTCTATCTATATATATATATATATATATCTAGATATATATTATCTCTATCTATCATATATATATTATATATATATAACATATTTATTTATTTATATTATATATTCGTTTATCTTTTAGCTAAAAAAAAATGATAAAACATTAAAGGATGAGTTGTATGGCAAATTTCAGTTGTCTCCCTTTATTAACCGATGAGAAATAAATAAAAATAACAATTAAATTGATTTTATTGAAGCGTTTTTTATTTGCTATTTTAATGATTATCTGGAGAATAATTTCTTGAATGACCGATTGGCCAGGTGGTTATCAACAAACTATATTGCTTTGGTATTCTGTAAAAGAAAATATTGAGATGACTATTTGTCTGTTCGTCCGATCTTTTTCTCCCCGCCCTCAAGAGCTTTAAAACTACGAAAGGCCTGTCCACACGACCGGGCCTGATCGGCGGAACCCCCCTCTAACGGGCACACTTGACGGGCAAACCGTCAAATTGCCCGATGGGTCTTGTAGCGAAATCACCATGGTGGTGCCCGATGGCTTGAGCTTCGACCCTGGCAGACGTATGTTAACCATCTTCACTTCTTTTACTGAGCCATTTTTTGCAATATATTCTCTTCTTTTCTTCTTTTTCATCACACAAAGCAATTATCATGCTACCATATCTTCTTCTTTGCGGTAGGCACCATGTTTATCGTACCACACTGAACATACTAATGGCATCCTCGGGTACGCCCACCTCTCCATCGCCTCAACCGTGTGGACAACATTCACGGGTACTAAGGGCCGCCAGAATTTGCCCGTCAATCCCGGAGCACGCCGATCAGGCCCGCTCGTGTGGACAGGCCTTAAGGCTAGAGGGCTGCAAATTGGTATGTTGATAATTCACACTACAATCATCAAACATACCAAATTGCAGCCCTCTAACCTCAGTAGATTTTATTTCGTTTAAGGTTAAAGATAGCCATGATCGTGCTTGGGTGCCAACAACACAGACAAGCGGCGATGGTTCAAGCAACATGTGAACATATTTAGTGAAGGAAACGTTAGAATGGAAGGTTAACTGATCCTTAATTTATTCTTTACAGCAACGAAGCTTCATTCGAGAATAAAAAATGATATCTTCATCTTCCCGTAGTTTCGTGAAATTATTTCTCTCTTACATATCATTTCTTAAACAAATTATGTATTGTATTCTTTATACGTAAATACATACATACATAGTACATACATATAAACTAGATAACTGGCTTACGAAATGTATTCTTGACAACTTCGTAACTATGTAATTGACTGCTTAGTAGTTCCATTTCCGTTTGTAGTAGTTGTCCTTTAAGTGCAATTCTGGGCTGGACCATTGCTTCTGAGACTAGGCTGTTTGATTGTTCTATATTTTACTTTTTTGTTTTATGTTTACCTTTGATATTTCGAAGCTGTTTTTCATTCTCTTATATATTGTACCCTGATGAGGTGTATCAAGAATACACGAAAGCGCTAGGTACTGCTGCTTTTCACTTTTCCTGCTGGCTCTTGACATACATATTATATATATATATATATATATATATATATATATATATATATATATATATATATATATATATATATATATATATATATATATATATGTACGTATACACACACACACACACACACATATATATATATATATACTCATCCAGATTAAGGGCAGGAATTCAGAAGCAGAAGACACAGTATCCATTTATTCCAAGCTTTCGTGATTCATAATCACATCATCAGGGATATCTACAACAATAAAATACAATATATCAATATAAATATAAAATTAAAAGAGCTATATACAAAACTTTAATTTTAAAAGCGGACGAAGGAAACTGATAAAAACGAAATAAAAAGTAAAATTGTTAAGAGCAGAAAACATACGTGAACAAAGACGCACTTAGAAACAAAATAGTAAAATTCAAAACACATACTTAAATACACACACACTTAAAAGAAAAAAAAATGGCTAATAATAAATGAATAAAATACTGGAGGTTAACCTACCATTACAGAGGATAAAGACGCACTAAGAACAAAACATAAAAATTTTGAGAGAGGCAAAGAGTTAAGAAAGATACAAGGGAACAGCGGTTGTTTGGCAGTTCAGAGAAGGAACTCGTTGTTTAATATTTAATGTTTCGAGGATAAGTAGTTCTTGTGGGTTGTTTGTATAACCAATGATCTTAAAATCTTCATAGATGATTTCAGTTTTGCATTTAATTGTATGGCTACGTATATTAGAGGATTCCGGATTTGTCAATCGACATCCGGTCCTATAACTTATTCCTCTATGGGAATCGGCCCTCACCCTGAGAAGCCGCCTGGTGGATCCAATATATTTTCCCAAATTACATTTAGGACAGTTGTACTCGTAGACAACACCAGACGACATCAAAGGCGGTAGCCGATCCTTGAATCTGAAAAGAGAGCCAATATTTTTAGGGTTCTTGGGTATTAATTTTAGATTGATGGCCCCAATGTATTTTTGGACGGTTTTCAAGAAATCCCTTCGAAATTTATCTTCATATAAGAAAGGAAATGTTGCATAGAATGGGAGTTTAGGAACGTCAAAACACTTTGGCATATTGGAGAATTTTCTATTTAGAAGTTTTTTGAGAATCGTGTGTGTGTATTTAAGTATGTGTTTTGAATTTTACTATTTTGTTTCTAAGTGCGTCTTTGTTCACGTATGTTTTCTGCTCTTAACAATTTTACTTTTTATTTCGTTTTTATCAGTTTCCTTCGTCCGCTTTTAAAATTAAAGTTTTGTATATAGCTCTTTTAATTTTATATTTATATTGATATATTGTATTTTATTGTTGTAGATATCCCTGATGATGTGATTATGAATCACGAAAGCTTGGAATAAATGGATACTGTGTCTTCTGCTTCTGAATTCCTGCCCTTAATCTGGATGAGAATGTGATGTGCGATGAGTTCGCCCTTACCCCCTGATTGTTGATGGCCCTCTTACGGGAGTATCTACAGTACAATGGAGCTTAACTTTGTTTATTTCGTATGTCTCTTCATTCTTCGTCTCCGTTTCAACAGTTACCTCAACTTCCAGCAATTCGTTCGAACAAGATATGGCCCATTACTTCTTCATAAGTGTCGTAAACTTGAAAAACTTTACCGAAAAAAGGAGAAAGTAAGCCTGGATGTGGATTTTCTACAGTACTGCCAGATAAATAATGTTGTTCCAAATTTTGTAAGGTTTAGAATGTATAAAAGCTCCTTATATAATTCCCAATTTTACCTTGACACCACTAAGTACCTATTACACCACGAAATTATTTGTAAACAGAAAGCTTACGAACGACTTAATAGGGCTGCTAATGACTTTCGTAATGAAGTGTTGGACTCCTTCTCGTTCTTGGATAGAATTGTGTTTACTAGGCTTTTTAACAAAAGTATTCAGAGTTTCGTTGATTTTATACAGAGAAGGCATCATAAAAAACTGTCTAATCTTGGAATTAACTTACCTAGATTTCATGGCTACAACAAAACTGTTTATAATTTTTCAATAGTATATCTAAACGTGAGGAATTCCTTTTGTCTTTCGGATTAGAATTTTGTCTGCCTAATTACAAACCTACGTTCTGCCAGTTCTACTTGCCCCTTGAAACATTATTCCACCGCCTAAAAAATCTGAATTTGTGTACTGATCTCAGCCGTTTACAAAATGAATTGATGGTTCTATCACGTAACGCTTTTTCTAAACTAAAAACACATTGGGCCCCCTTTTTTAATAGGAAGGATTACGAAACCCTCAAAACTCTGTCCAAGCGTGATGATTTGATTATTACGAAGCCTGATAAGGGGAGGGGAACTGTCATCTTAGACAAATCGGAATACGTCAACAAAATGACCCAAATCTTAAATGACCCTACTAAATTTGAAGAAATTGGTCTCCCTAATTATCAAATCATCTTTAGAATGGAAGACAAGATCGATAGATTTCTCCGTAGCCTTAAGAATGAGAACATCATTAACGAGAACACATACCATGATCTTTTTGTTACAGGTTCCTCTTTTGGAATTTTGTACGGTCTACCCAAAGTCCACAAACCCAACGTCCCCCTTCGCCCTATCTTGGCCTCCTTTAGAACTCCAAATTACAAATTGGCTAAATTTCTTGTTCCCCTATTGGAGCCCCTGACCACTAATAAGTATACTGTATCTAACTCTGAACAGTTTAAACAACGCATTCTTCCACAAGATTCGGACCTTTTCATGGCAAGCTTCGATGTGGAGTCGTTATTCACTAATATACCTGTTAGAGAAACGATAGATATAATTTTGGACAAACTTTTTCCCACCTCCGATTCATTGTATCATAGTTTTAGCCGCTCCCTTTTTAAGATGTTTTTAGAACTGGCCGTGCTGGACACGGCTTTTATTTTTAATGGTGTGCTTTTCAGACAAATAGAGGGCATGGCCATGGGTTCTCCTCTCGGACCTACGTTCGCCAACATCTTCATGTGCTCCCTGGAGGAGCGAATACTCGATGAGTGCCCCTTAGCCTATCGCCCCCTATTCTATGCTAGATATGTTGATGACACTTTTATTCTGTTCAAACAAGACCACGATGCTGAACGCTTCTTAGAATTTTGTAATTCCTATCATCACAACATCACTTTCACAATAGAAAAAGAACACGAATCCAAGCTAGCATTTTTAGATATACTCGTAACCAAAGGTAATGACAAGTTTAACACATCTATATTCAGAAAGAA
>NC_087219.1:57319167-57324167 GCF_015104395.2 Macrobrachium nipponense | reverse complement strand
TTCCAAACGAGCACAATGCTGTAATTAACTCAGCGTTTAGTACCGAGTGTTGAGGTCTATATCAAAGTACCCGTCGCTTTATCCATCGAAGAAGGTCTTAAATAGAACTTAAGGAAGAGCTTTACTTTACGTCTCCACTCAGACGTGCTTTGGCGACACCTTGTACGAGCTGTTTTCTGAGCAGGAGTTCATAATGGTGTAAAGCCAGCTTAATTATAAAAAAACACACACACACATACATACACACATACACACACAACGAGAACAACCCCACATGACCTTCAGTGAAGGTGCTCAGTTACGCAAGCATTTAAACATACTTCAGGTCGATGTTGTTCCACTTCCCGCTAGGAGGCAGTATTGCCCAATCTTATAGGCTTTGAGAAAGAGAGAGAGAGAGAGAGAGAGAGAGAGAGAGAGAGAGTCAGTATTCAGAACGAGACGAGGCAAACTTGTCAGATGATATTTTCAATCGATGACTTTTCGCCCCACGGATGTTCAGTTTAAAAGAAGATCTTGAATCGCCTGAAAAGTGTGATGACTCTTAGTGTTTAGGATAACGAAATGGTAAAAGTTCCTTTCAACAAACTTGATACTGCACTGTAATTGAAATGTATCCCTTTCAAGGTCGGGAGACTGGAACTTTTTTTTAATATCTAACTTTTTAGCATTCTCAAGGACATTTACCGTCCTAAGCGTCCAGGATTCTGGAGAATACTCCGACATCTATCAAAAGTTTCCATGTGTCCTGGAAAGGTGTGTTATGCTATATGGTGTTAGAGGGAAATGTTGACTGTGGCGACAATCAGAAAAATTTGGCTGACTAACAGTGACATCCTCCATCAGAAAAGAGATATTAATTAATATTCTCGGATACGTTCAGCAATATACAGTAATAACTTTGAATCTGGCATTCTGGAAGAGAGAGAGAGAGAGAGAGAGAGATGAGAGGAGACACGATGAAGAGAGCGAGAGAGAGAGAGAGAGAGAGAGAGAGAGAGAGAGAGAGAGAGAGAGATTTTTTTTTTTCTTTCAAAATACAAGTGTAGGACATCGTCACTTATTATTTCAACTACATCATGGTGTAAAATATAGGTAAAAGGACAAATTCTTGACTCAATAACGGTGTTCCATTCACCTGCAATCATTTCTTGGAAACAAAACTGCAGTATTTCATTCTCTGGTCAATTCCTGACGAACTCCTGGCTCCGCCATCCATGTTTTGCGTGGAAGATCTTCCGCCTCATTTTCATCGGAAATAATCTCTCTATCTCCATTTTCGAGGAAGACGTGAATATAACTGAATATAGAGTTTAGGCCAAAGGCCAAGTACTGGAACCTATGAGGTCATTCAGCACTGAAAGGGAAATCAACAGTAAAAGGTTTGAAAGGTGTAACAGGACGAAACCCTCGAAGCAGTTGCATTAAGAATCAATTGTTAGGAAAGGGTGGAAAGCGAAATGAAAGGAAGCGATTATGAAAGGAGGTACAGTAAAAGGAACGAAAGGGGTTGCAGCTAAGGGTCGAAGGGATGCTGCAAAGACCCTTAAGTAATGCTTACAGTACACCGCATGAGGTCCACTGACGGCACTACCCGCCTACGGGGAACTTGAATATAGGCATCAGGAGTTTCGCTGTTATTGTCAATGAGAAAATTCCTTGATAAAAAAAAGTATTAACATTTCAGACAGACACACACATACACAATCTCACACACACACACACACATACACAATCTCACACACACACACACACACACACATATATGTATACGCACCCATCCTAAAAGTGCATATTTACGAAGTCATTAAAAAAATTAAAAAATATAAATGCTGACCTTCGTATTAATCCTCTACCTTCAAAACTATGTGAAGGGTCTATATGACATTTAAAAAAATATACCCACTCGCTGTCAATTTGCCAATCATGGCTTCAGCATTTTGACGTGCTCGAAAGATCGGTGTTAATGGATGGAGACATAATTCCAAAAGAACAAATAAGAGAGGAGGAATGGCAGGTAGAGGACGAACAAGAGGAGGATGAGGAGTCACTGTCCAGAGAGGTGCAAGAGAAGAGGCAGACTGAAGAATGTGCTCGATGAAGGGGGAAGTTACGAATAGTTACAAGGATTAGGATGTTTCAAAGACTGCTCTAGGAGCAGGTTTTACTGTTCAGTCACAGTGTCCAAATGATTTTGTCTAGCTTTCTTTTATACTCGTCCACACTGTTGCTGTTTTACAACTTCTGGTGAACAACGTCTTGTCTTGATTTGAGAAGAGAGAGAGAGAGAGAGAGATTCTTGTAGTTCTGTATACCGTTAGAAAAATGTATAGCTTTTTAGCCTCATTTTATTCATGTATATAGCCGAGTTCTAGAATACCGTTTTCATTGTGTGTGTGTGTGTGTGTGTGTGAGAGAGAGAGAGAGAGAGAGAGAGAGAGAGAGAGAGAGAGAGAGAGAGAGAGATAGTTATTTCGTTATTTCTAGCGCGAACTTATAATGTACGGTTTCTTGGAAGCGTTTTCCTTTATGCCCTGAAATTAATACAAAGAGAGAGAGAGAGAGAGAGAGAGAGAGAGAGAGAGAGAGAGAGAGAGAGAGAGAGATTCACTGGTTGATATCCTGACTGATATATTTCTACAAAACGACGCTGCAACACCAATGTTAATCGATGCCCGAAACTGATCACTTGCTCTTAAAAAAAATTAAGATAAATCAAAAACCTAATTAAAGTGAAAACCTTCCTTACATTCTCAACATGATTTATAAATCGTAAAAGCTTCATAATAATCATTCTTCTATGTAAAACTTTAAAAAATCTTCATCGACAAAACCAATTTTGTAAGATTCCAGCTTCAAACAACATTCGCTCCCAAATCTCTCTCTATCTAACTCCCAAAAAAAACTCTCTCTCTCTCTCTCTCTCTCTCTCTCTCTCTCTCTCTCTCTCTCTCTCAAATATCCTTCAGTATCATATTTATAACAGGATGGCTAATGATTGTCTAATATAACATTGATAAAACCAAACTATAATGATACTACAATGCTAATAACACCTTTCCTGTATAGACTTCTATTAGAATTTTGTAAAACAAATAAATAAATGAAAATAAAAAATAAAATAACAATCCAGAACTCTTGAACTTTCCGAATTCTTATAAAAATATGGTCCAAAATATTCTTACAGGAAGGTATAACTAGTCAAAGGTATGTTTTCTTTTTTTTTGTATAGCTTAAAACTAACACAATCTCTCTCTCTCTCTCTCTCTCTCTCTCTCTCTCTCTCTCTCTCTCTCTCTCTCTCTCAGAGAGAAATTAAAAATTCCCAACGTCTCTAATAATTTGTCGACCAAATTCTAAATACCCAAAAATATAACCAGCAAAGTTCTTTGAGGAATGAATAACACACGAAGAAGCAAGTTAATCGAGTTACAGTAACTTCTCGGGCCGGAATATTACCTTAAAGACTTGATGGGAAAATCTCGAAAGAGATGTGATTAGGCATCAAAAGAAGCTCAAGTTTAATGAATGCAATTAAGTGCCATAAGTTTTTAAAAAAATGTTTGAATAAGAGTTCCTACAAAATATTTTAGTCGCGGCTGTGAAAGACTGAAAAGTTAACCGGTATTTCTTTAATTGATTTACGTACATGTTTACATGGATTGGGGACACGGCAAGTATTTATGGATGTCTAAGTATGTTCATCAAATTGTTCGTCACTACTCCTGTACAACGTATGTGAGAAAATACAGTTTAATTATTTAGCTAAATATCTTATTTCTAATTACATGGAATGCGAACCCGGCAAGGAATTTATGGATGTTTAAGTGCGTTTAAATTGTTCGTCAATACTCCTGTACAACGTTTGTGAAAATACATCCTAATCAATTAGCTAAATGTCTTATTTCTAATTATAAAGACATGCTGGTCAAATAAAAATAGAACAGTAACGTCAGAATTGTCTTTCACCGATCACTCCGTAGCTGCGGGCTAATCGTATTCACCACAAACACTGAAAAAGTCACGATTTTCCGTAACTCGCGATTTGGAAAATGGAGGAAATCACGAAACCTTTCCGTCTCTCAGCTCGAAAAAGTTGCTGATTATAAACCGGATCGTTTCTATGCAGAGCAGATTCTTTGGTATCTGAGAAAGGGTTTGAAATCTCTCAAGTTCTTTTGTTTGTTTGTTTGTATGGTGCTTTTACGTTGTATGGAACCAGTGGTTATTCAGCAACGGAACCAACGGCTTTACGTGACTTCCGAACCACGTCGAGAGTGAACTTCTATCACCAGAAATACACATCTCTGACACCTCAATGGAATGGTGGAGAATCGAACCCGCGACCACCGAGGTGGGACGCCAACACCATAACAACCACGCCACTTAGGCGCTTTCAAGTTTTTTTGGGGACAATAAATCCCTGACAAATCAAACGAGGCTTTCGCTAATGGCGCAGTTAAAAATGTAACTCAATTCTTAGACGACAGAAGCTCCAAGAAAAGAGCCAGGGAAGAATTTTGTCACGATGCACCAAACGAGGTCTTTCATTGGGGACATTGTAAGAATAATGACGATTCGTCTCTTCCTTCCACATTAGCCTCAGGCGGAGAGAAAGAAGTAAATGTCGGTAAAATTTACGGTCATCAATTCGAGATAGACCTTTCAATACAGTTGATAAGGAAATGCGTTTTTGTTTTTTTTTAAGGTAAACGCATTTTGCTATTATCAGGATAATTAAAAATGAGGAGTTTTTTGGGATGAAACCTCCAAGGAATACTAGTTTTTTAGTACTGAAATATACACTGACTCTTAATCGAAAGGAATTGGTTATCAAAGAAGCAAAAAAAAGGAAAGAAAAAAAAAACAATGGTCACAATTTTGGAATAAGCTTAGATTAAAATGGAGTTTTCGTATCTGTCTTCTCAGCAAAGTTTAACTTCCTAAAAGCGTCTTCCAAATAGTGGGAAAAAAAGTCAAAGAAACTGCTCTTTCGCCAT
>NC_087219.1:57276667-57314167 GCF_015104395.2 Macrobrachium nipponense | reverse complement strand
TATTTGACTTATCAGCTTTTATAATGTGGATAGTATTGTCCTTTTTAAGATCTATCAAACTTTTCTTATAGCGAGCAGGGAAGTTACTTTCATGCTTAACATTGGCAGCTCCGTAAACAATACCTTTAATGAAAAAGTAAATCCACAATCATATGTCTGTTTGATCTTGTTATTTAAAATACAAAGCAGAAAGCTTTCGATGACCTGCACGGTCCTCCTTGTCAATCTGACTGTAATTACACATAATGACCATAGAAAAACTTTGTTTTTGGACTAGTTTACAAATAGCTTGTTTGAAGATGGGTGGTTGGCTCTTCACGTAATTCCCTCATTCTCCAACGGCAAGCCAGCTAATCGCCTAGATCTCCGTAGTGGCGGTTCGTCTCTTGAACCATCTGGTCTGTTGTCCATAGCAGCTTGGGTGCCTGAAATAATGGGCACGGGGTGTGTCCCTGTTACCTGAAGAAAGAAGATGAGGCAGCGGCAGTATCAGAGGTGGCTAGATTATTGGTGTTATTACTCTGCAAGCTTTCTTTGTTATAATCTCTTATAAAATGACAGCAAATTATTTCATTCAAAATAAAATCTTCCTGCATAAAGGCTTTATTACCTTCCATAGAGAGACCCCTGTTAATAATTGCTCCTTCCACCAACCTTCTAATACCTGTATCTTTACTACTGAAATTTACTTTTGACTCCCCCAAGCTGCAATGGACAACAGACCAAATGATTCAAGAGACGAACCGCCACTTCGAAGATCTAAGCGATTAGCTGGTTTGCCGTTGGAGAATGAGGGGATAACATGAAGAGCCAACCAACCATCTTCAAACTAGCTACTATTTGTAAACTAGTCAAAAAACAAAGTTTTTCTATGGTAAATGTGTGTAATTATAGTCAGATTGACAAAGAGGACCGTGCAGGTCATCGGAAGCTTTCTGCTTTGCATTTTAAATAATAAGATCAAAAGACATATTATTGCAGATTTAATTTTCATTTTATTTTATTGACTCGTGTGATTATGAGTTTTCTTTGAATACCTTTAATGTTAAGCATGGAAGTAACTTCCCTACTCACTATAAGAAAAGTTTGACCGATATTAAAAAGGACAATACTATCCACATTACAAAAGCCGTTAAGTCAAATAGATGTCTTATCACGAAATCTTTTAGAATCTGCCATAATACAACTTACTTCCTATTGTAATTTTAATATTAGTCGTGGCCAGTTTCATTTAGACCCTTGTATTTGTAACACATTTAAGAATGACCTCAAAGATATAATTACAGACTTAAATACAAATTAGTTGCCTTAGAGATATTTCTTTTGTATATGTATGTTTAATATGTTTTTGTGAATAAGTTTTTGTTTACCAAAAGATCTGAGTGTGGTCAGCTGCCGCCCTATATAATCTTTAATTGTCTTGTCCCTGTGTCTGAGCAGTTGGACAATCTTTTTGTTCTTAAATTGTACCCATGTTTATGCTTGTTTGGAGAGGTTACTCATTCTCCAGGTGTGTTGGATTCTAGGTACTAATCTCTTAATAATCCCTATCTGTCAATTATACGAATTTTCCTATACTCTCAATTTCTCATATAAGTCAGTTTGCCTGCTAAGTAAAGGATGTTGAGTCGAAAGATCTTGCAGAAACTCTGTTGTTCATCTTCCCTTCGTGGCTTATACCTTCATTTATATATACATATATATGAGATTTCATGTGGGTTTTTTTACACGTGTTTATTCAACTTTTCAATTTCCTATTTAATTTTATACGGCGTCAATGACATAGATGTTGTGACGCCAGTTCTGATAGACACAAATCAACCAGTCGAGGAAGTCATTCATTAAAAAGACTGGTTAGAATGGTGTGGCCTGGGTGCAAATTCCCGAGATGTATACTGGCATTGCACCAGCCCCGGTTTTTTGCCATGCCCCTTAGGTTAGGTTAGTTCAAAGAACAGTTGTGTAATTTGGGTGTGGCAAACATAAGGAGATGATTCTTAAGAAGATTCCATGGTTAGATATGGCATCCCACCTTTTCAGGGAGAGTTCAGAATTCTGTTACAGTTCGGGAATATGTGGCCAGGGTAGCAATGGGGCACAACGAAGGAAAATAAGCCACAAACAGTTGAAGAGATACCCATTTTTCACTACAAAAATACTGGAGGAGTTCCGTCCAAGCTCTTGTCAGATGCGGACGTATACTTTGACTGCTCTCGTCACCGGCTTTTCCTTGTTAGTGACACGCCTTCAGCATTGGATTATAGAAAGGAATAATGGAAAACATGGCAAGTAAACCTCGTATCCTTAGACGTGCCAATTCAGTTGGATTACAATTTACATCTACTGTAACCTATGACTCGGCATGTGATGTCATTTTTGACATGTTAAATATCCAAGACAAGGAAATCGTCGGATTTCAACTAATGCCTCCTAACAGAGGAGTTGTTAAGTTTGCAGATAATGGATATTTTGAGAATTTCATATTGAATAATGAAGATAAGACATTCAAAGAAGTTCTTAAGGATTCCGTACGAATAGTAAACCTTAGCAGTACTCAAACGTTTGTATCAATTAGAGGAGCCCCGTTGGAAATGCACAATGGCATTTTAGAGAATGTTCTGAGTCTTTATGGGAAAGTTTACGATATCAGAAATAAAAATTTTTTGTACATGGAAAAGGTAAAAATCCACTTAATGGTGTAAGGACCGCAAAAATAGATATCAGAGAGAACATTCCTTCATCCATAAATATATGTGGATTTAAGATTAACTTCATATACAGTGGGCAGAAAAAAAAACTGTCATAGATGTGGCAGTTCCGCGCATTTGGCCGTAGGTTGTAAAAACAGTGAGAGTAATCTCCAGTCGTATGACTTACAAGATTATCCTGCTTTGGAACTTGTGCATAAAGGGGATGTGGTTGCTGAAAGTGAAAAAAGTAACAACAACACTGGAGGTAAGGAAAATTAAGGCACTAATCAATCTGGTATCGCCTTGCCTAATTCGTCATCAGTACACTATACAAATCATGCATAATCAGGTAAAGGAAATGTTAATGATGATATACTGATGGATAACAATGAGTTAAGTGATAGTATCATGGTGCGTGAGGCTACGTTTCTATGCCTGACTAATTCCCCCTGTACACAGAGTAACCACAATTCCTTATTAAATTTATCACCTATTTCAAGTTCCTTGGATTCATCAGTAGTTAAATCGTCCGATTCTCGTCTTCCACTTGATGAAGGAAACTTAAATGTAATAACTACTTGTGCGTCGGTCTATGAACCAAACATTGATGACATGGACACTGAAAATGTCAGTGGATGTTTTGATTTGCAAGAAAATACTCATGAAAATGATGAAAAGTCAGAAGGGAAATGGAATTTAAAATTTGAAGAAGATGGTAAACTGAAGCTGATTAAGGAAGGAAGTCAGCAACAATCGAAAAAGAAACAACCCATATAATCCTATATATCACAACGTCTTTAACAGTAGCGACATTAAATGTTAATGGTTTATGTGGCACAGGCATGCGACTGAAATTACAAGCGATGTTAAACTACCTAAAAATTGACGTACTTCTTTTGCAGGAGCACAATTTGAAAATGTCTCATTCTTTGTCAGATACTTTCAATATGTTTAATTAAAATAATTTCCAATCCCACAGTGTTAATAATGGTAACTAAAAGAAAACAAATTGAGATTATTAACCAAGAAACAGATGTGGAAGGACGTATTATTGGTATACAGATACGTTATAATAACTCTGAATTCATCATTGTCAATGTTTACGCTCCCTCTGGGGCGAATAATATTAGTTAAGGTTAGGGAAGACTTCTGTGCTCAGACCTTACCCTTTTACATGAGGCACAGGATAGACAACAAGATTTTAGGAGGAGGTTCCAACTGTGTTGTTACCGACAGACAGTAGTCATCCGAGTCACCATATAATGTCAAAAACGTTGTTATCTTTAATCAAACATTTAGGTTTAAAGGATACTTACTACTTTCGAAAAGGATTACCTGAATACACTTTTGTAAGAAAAAATTATGGATCTCGCCTTGACAGGTTCCATTTAAAACGCATTTTTGATAACATTCGTAATGTAACTATAGTACCAGTCTCTTTTTCAGACCATTGTATGGTCGTCATGGAAATTAACTGTGGAATATACCACAAGGGTTCTGATTACGGGAAACTAAATAACAACGTATTGAAATATGATGGAATCAATAATCTTTTTAGTACTTTTTGGCATTATTTGAAAAACAGCAAAAGTCAATTTGAAAATTTGTTAATTTGGTGGGACTGGGTAAAGAAGGAATGTCAAAAGTGGTTGATAGCTTTATCCAAAAGGATTGACAATGAAAAATATGGTCTTATAAATCTATTACAGGCGAGCCTGAGAAAATTGTATTTAAAACATGATTGTAGTACGGAAAAATACCTAAATATTCAATCCATAAAAGGCAAAATTGAAAGTATTAGGAATGAAATTATGGAAGGAGTGAAAATTCGAAGTAAGATGGATCAACTGAATAAAGGGGAGAAAGTGTCGTCTTTTTTATTAGGAAGGGAAAAAGTAAAACCTCAAATCGCTTCTTTGAATAAATTAATCTTAGAGAATGAAAAGAAACTCGAGTTCCAAAGTGAGTTATGGTCTCATATTGCTAATTATTATAGCAGTTTCTTTAAGAAGCCGGAAATGTAGAAAGAAGGATATGAATTATTTTCTTAGCAATATGGGCAATGTAGTAGATGAGCATGATGGAAAATTTCTCAATGAAGAAATGAACTGTGATGAAGTAAGGAAAATTCTTCCATCATTTAATAAAAATAAAACTCCTGGTAGAGACGGCCTTTCCATTGAATTTTATCTTACCTTCTGGGATATCATAAAGAGTGACTTCATAGAGGTATTGAAATATATGAAAACACATTACGAATTGTCGGTATCCCAAAACTTAGGTGTGATTAAACTAATCCCAAAATCAGGAGATTTGTCAAAATTAAATACTGATTACAAAATATTAACGAAGATATTAAAGAACAAACTTCACTTAGGTGGTCTCCAAACTTCAATTCTTTGTTGGCCCTAGTAAGTCAATTGTTTATTGTAACAATATTATAAGAGATATGATTCATTATGTCAATAATGAGAAATCAAAGGCAGAGTGAATATCGATTTCCTGTTGAAGGTTATGCAGAAATGAGGTTTTCCAGTGCAATTCATTAAAATCATCGAGACAATCTTTAAACAATATAAAGCAGTTATTAGTATTAATGGTACTTTGTCTCGTGAAAATGAAGTCCAAAGATCTGTTAGACATGGATGCCCTTTGGCAATGGTTTTATTCTGTATTTTTCAAGAAGCTTTTTATAAAGCCATTCAGTGCGACAGTGAGGTGCGGCTCTTGATCTTCCTAATAAGGTGATAATTAAAGTAATAGGTTTTGCAGATGACTCAAATATATTTATCACATCAGATAACGGTTTAACAAAATGTATTGAAATTGTGAATAAATTCGAAAATGCAACTGGAACATTGCTTAACAAAAAGAAAACTGTTATCATGGGTCTTGGCTTGTGGTCTGAGAGAACTAATTGGCCAATTTCATGGATTCGGTCAGTAAAACAAATAAGGATCTTAGGTATATTCCATCAGAATAACTATGCAAGAGTGTGTGAAGAAAATTGGTTACATATTGCTGAAAAAGGGCAAAAAACAGTTATGTTTAAGCCTGGATTTTTAACCTTATTTCAAAAAGCCACAATTGGGAATTGTTTAGTGTTATCCAAGGTGTGGTATGTAGCTCACACACTTCTACCTAGTAAGTTACATATTAATAAAATTAATGCAATATTATAACAGTATATGTGGAATGGTAAATATCATCCGATAAGAAAGGATACACTTTGCCTGAGTAAACTAAATGGTGTTATAGGAATAATTGATGTTTATCGAAAAGCATATATAATCTTTTGTAAAACTGCTCTCAATATGTATAGCGCTGATATTGGTTTAACTCGATATTTTTACTACATAAGAGTATCCTTCTTAATTAACTGTTGAGTTGTTAACAATACTGCATTAACCACTCGGTGCTTTTACTCTTCATTCATAGATTTCTTAAGGCGTATACATAAGCTATTAAATCTTTCAGTGCTATCTAATAATGCCTAAAATTGAACAAGCATTTCCATTACATAATTGGTAAAGAATCTGGGAAGTGTTAGACAGTCCGTTTATCTTCCCGGATGAACGTGAATTTTTATTTAGATATTTACTCTAAATTGAAAGCACTAAATATAAAAGACACAGATGCATGTGCACATTGTGGCTGTAGAGAAGATGTGTTTCATATTTTCTGGTTTTGTTACCAGATTCAACAGGTATTAAAATTTTTAAAAACAGCCTTGATTTCATTATATAACTTAAAAAACCAGAGTTTTCTTCATGTTCTTCTGTTTGATTTCAGTTTAATACTAATAAAGACCATAATTGTGCTGTAGTTCTCATTTTTTATTATCTATTAAGGGTATGGAATGGGAAAAGACAAAATATAAGAAGTAACGTTTTATTTAACATTCTAAAACATAAATGGAATCTTCGGAAAAAACTGTTACGAGAGAATTATAAGTTAAAAATAAACAACTTATTTTCTACGATGTATATTAAAAAAAAAACATTTTAAATGTTAATGACAAACAGTTGTATTTGGTTATAGGATTAAGAATATTGTTATTAAATAAAATTAATGTTATATGATGAACATTTATAAAATGCTAACTATGTAAATGCCAATTATGTAAATGCCATAACATATCTGTGAATTTGATTTAATGTATTTTTCTAATAAAAGGGAAAAAAAGAAAAATGCCGTAATTCGGCCCCCTGAGTTATTATGTAATTTTATTTCCCTGTGAAATAAAATAGTTCATAATTCCTACCGAACGCTCAATCATTTGGATTACATACATGCGGAAAAATAGACGCCCTTCAAAGGGCTGCAGTTTATAAGAAACAAAAAAAGAAAAAAAAAAAACAAACAAACAAATAGAAAACCCAAACCCGGGGGAACAATCGCCATATCACTAAGATTATATTCCTATTCTTATCAAAATGGTTACAAAAATAGACCCGATCATACTTCCGCTTGTGAAAAAATAAGCGACAATTTTAGGACGAGTCCAACTAACATAACCTACTTGCTTATAAATTCTTTAAGGCAGCTGGATTTTCTAATTGATTTACCCGTTTCACCAACACAGAATTTGTCTCAGGAAGTGCAAAGAATTTAATGTACGCTTCCGTTTGTAATGCCAAGAAAAGTTCCATTTATGTCCCACTAACAACAAACTTTTAAACAAAAGGTAGGTGTTTTTCATCAGTAAAGTATGGCACAACTACTACTATCCTCTTCAGACCCGGAATGGTATAGTTTTTCGGGAATATCTCCAAGGCTTTCAGTCGAACAGCGATGACATTCTGACACGATGTTTACAACACCCCACCGTATTTTATAATGTTATAGGAGTTAGATAAATTTATATACTATAGGCGTATACTCTTATGATTTTAAGTTGTAGTTAGACACCCCTCTAGGGGAGCATAAAAGGACCTTCTTCTCAATGCACGCACAAAACAATGCCATAGTGACGCATGCCTTTGATAACGATAACGACCATAGACCACACTGGAATGGGGCGAATATTATCCATAAGAGTAATAACGTCAACAAAAGACAGTTGGTGGAAGGCGCCGCTCTAGACATAGAGGACTCTTTTGGAGGACGACGACCCGATTGTCAATTTTCATATTGTAAAGAACTTTGTGAAAAGTTTCATTGTTAGGACAGACTCTGTTTTTCCTTCGTCCGATGCTGCCGCTCTCTCTCTCTCCTCTTCCTTCACAGATATCATGCAACCCATATGAACCCGAAATATTGCAAGCGGACGACGGAATGCAAGCACAAGCACAATAAAAAAAACATTTCAAAAGTTAATGACACAGTAGTGTATTTGGTTACAGGTTAAAGAAAATTGTTATTAAATACAAGTTAAATGTTATATGTTGAACATTTATAAAATCAAAATTATGCAAATACCATGGCATAACTGCAAATCTACTTAAATGTATTTTTCCAACAGAAGGTAAAAAAATAAATAAACTACCGGTGAGAAGATCAAGGAGATTGGCCGCGAGGAACGTAAACAAAAGAGACCCAGTCGCCTAGTTGGGCAATTGATCATTTTTACTTGTTTGGACCGTTGGAGAAGTGAAAACGTCGCGGTCAACCATTGTTTGTTTGTTTATATGGTGTTTTACGTTGCATGGAACCAGCGGTTATTCAGCAACGGGACCAACGGCTTTATGTGACTAACGAACCACGTCGAGAGAGAACTTCTATCACCAGAAATCCACATCTCTCACACCTCACTGGAATGCCCGAGAATCGAACTAGCGGCCACCGAGGTGGCAGGTCAAGACCATACCGATCATGCCACTGAGGTGCTTTCATCTACTGTTCAAAACATCAAAACAAGAGTCCACCTATTCACTTTTTGTACAGAAGTTTTTCATTAGTTAAACTGAAGACGAAACCAGCAAAGGGTTCGAAAACTTTTGTAACACTTGTTTAAATAATCACAATCCACCACTGAATTTTATTGTGGACTTTCAATTAGATTTCAGTCTCGACATTGACAAAATTTGTCTCAATAATAATAATAATAATAATAATAATAATAATAATAATAATAATAATAATAATAATAATAATATTAATCTGCTACAGTTGTAGAATTCGAAAATTTTAACTCTGCGATCCAAGTATGCATGACTCAGCAACTTCAAAATATGTACAGGTAACTGACGCAGCAATTTAAGAAAAAACAAAAAAAGGTTGAAAATAAATCCCTCAGGAGGAGATAGCTATTACGATCACCATTGCAAACCAAATTTGCCGTTGACAATAAAGATCACCCCGAACCAAAACCGAGGTTTCTCAAAATGTGAGTCATTATCCAAGGTATATAGAATAAGGGGTCCCTTATTTTATATACCTTGGCATTATCAAGTGGTTAATGGCGGGGGCTGGAAGGAGAGTAGTTAATAGGTCATTAACCGTTAATGTAAACACTACACACAGAAATGCTAATGTGCAGAGCGTTTAAAGTAGCCATTAAGATTCATAATAAGAACCCTGAAGTGCAAAGACAAGAATGGAATGAAATGGAGATTGAATGGAATATAGACTGTAGGCCAAAGGCCAAGCACTGGGACCTATTAGGTCATTCAGCGCCGGAAAGGAAAGGGAGAGTAGGTAGGTCTGACAGGTGTAACAGGAGGAAACCTCAAAGCTTGTTGCACTAATAAATATCTACGAGAGAGTGGATAGCAAGATGGAAGAAAGATGACATGAAAGGAAGTACAGTAAAAGGAATAAGTCAAGTATATCTTAGTTCAACCAGACCACTGAGCTGATTGACAGCTCTCATAGGGCTGGCCCGAACGATTAGACATTTTTAAGTGGCTAGGAACCAACTGGTTACTTAGCAACGGGACCTACAGCTCATTGTGGAATCCGAACCACATTATATCGAGAAATGAATTTCTAATCACCAGAAATAAATTCCTCTGATTCCACGTTGGCAGAGCGGGGAATCTAACTCGCGCCTACCGAATCGGTAGGCTAGCACATAAACCACTCATCCAACAAGGAATTACAGTAAAAGGAATTAAATGTCTACAGTGCATCCCGTGAGGTGCACTAACGGCGCTAGCCCCCCCCACCACGGGGGCAAATGCAAGAGGCACGAAAGATGACGCAGGGAATGTGAGCGGCTAATCAAATTCCTGGAAATTGTAAATGAATGTGGGCATGGACAAAACTGCGATACAGTGTAATCCCTAGAATATTTCTGTACTCAGTATGGATACCTATGGATACTATAGGTGTAGGTGTAAGGCAAATGAAACTTTTACATCTATGGAAGCTTTAGAAGTGTATGAAAACGTACAACTGCATTCTGCGTTTCTTACACACGAACAGACATCGCCAGCACGATCAAAATAAAACTTTATAAAAGCCATTTATTTCCCCAACTATGGCTCCATTATGGCAACAACTTCAGAAAAGTATTACAAGTACTTCTGTGGATAAAGGAGGTGAGGGTCCGTATCAATTAACTCCCCTTCTGACGAACCACGAAAAGGGCTGTTGTTCTGAACAGCCTTAGGCGACCATCTGCTTCTGACGGTAAGTACTCGAGTACTTAAAGGTACTTGAAAGATAGTCGTGTATACTCAAAGCGGAAAGTTAAATTCAGAACTAGTTTACCATTATCTTGATGAAATAAAAATTCCAATATAGCAGCCGCTCTTCTCCGTAATCATTTGAAGAACTGTTGGTTCTGGCGATCAAAATGTTTGTGGGGAAAAAATTATTTAATTGGTTTTGCTGAATAATATCCCTGATATCTTCCATGAAATGACACCGAACGCTTTCATTCATTCGTTTATCAGCTGTAAATGAATGTGTTTGTTACGTCACGATAACCTAATTATAATTGACAATGGAATGCCACACGAGAAAGGTAAAAGTTCAATACAATATTCATTACACTATCTTTTTCCTTGGAACTCTTTGTTCTGATGCATTTTCCTAATTAAAGTGTAAAACCTTACATGTAAGGATATTGTTTAGAATAAATAGATATAACCCTATAACGTTAAAAATAATGCAAAAAAATGTAAATCTGTAATTCACGAGAGAAATTACATTTGCATACAACGAAAAATAATTTCACTTAAAACTCTTTCCCGCGCCAGTTCAGGTGATTGCTAATCTTTTTTTTTTTTTAAGCAATATATTTGAATCTCATTAAACTATGTAAGGTCTGTGGCGGCAATATTTGTCGAATTGGTGGTTTAGCTTTATTCACCGTATTTAGTGTATTCATATTTGTGTCTAAGGTAAAACACTGGAGTTTGATGAATAATTGCCGGCAACTTCCTATTTCAGGCGATTCCTATCATTGTTATATTTCAAGATACTGCTTTTCTCTGTGTATCTATTATACTTGTTTGCAATTTTTGAAATCTATTTACCTCGTTAAACGGCTGCCATACATAACCAGCACGCTTATACATCCCATGAAGATCTTCCCTCAGATGAGAGATTAATGTCAATAAGTAAAAGCCAGTGCTGGCATAAGGATTTATGACGGGTTTTAGACATCACTGATTCTCATCATCCTTACCGACCTCGTACAGGGTCCTTTGAAGGATCTGCTCTTTTGTTACCCCTTTCCTTCTCTTCAGCAGTGACCTTCACGAAAGCCTCGTTTATCCTGCTCTGTCATATGCACATGATACGACGATGAGGAGGAGGTCGCCTTCCTGCTTCTTAGCCCTCCCTGGTGGCTAACTGTAATTATCAGTCTCGCGGATGTTGTTACGATGCTTTTAATGTGGACCTGGAAAGCAGCTCTCTATGTTTGGGTACATAACCCGATTCCTATTTGTCATTTAAACACAAAACTACTTCTTTATCTCCTTATCTTTCTTTCTCCCCTGCAATGAGTAAGATTTTGTCAACGTAAACATCCACTTCTAATAACTTCTAATAAAAGTAAATGTTTGCATTTTTTAGAAGTCTCACTACACGGGGTTAGCTAAAGCTGCCTCTAAGAAGAAGCATTCCCTCAATAAGTGTTGTTTGTACTTCTATCAGTATTCCATTCAGATTTATATTGGATTATTTTGATCTTCATACGGAATAATACTCATATATCCGAGGGCTCTTTCCTTGCAGGCTTTCATGAGAGATTATTACAAAATGTTTGCCATTTAATGTGACAAAGGTCTTTTAGGACAGGCATATAACTACAGAAATTATAACTCCTAACAATATCTTTAATTCTCGCTTGCATTCACTTCATCTCCTTTGTAAGGTGGCAATTTTATACGCATTCTGTAATTTGACTAAAGGCACAACTATCCTCCACAGTTTCTTCATTGTCTAATAAATATCAAATCTAGAACCGAAATGCCCTTAAAGAGGGTTCGTGTACCCATACATAATTCGTCTGCCCTATTTGTTGGCCAATAAAATGTGAAGCAGTCTTACTTTTTAGTAAAAAGCTAGGCCCACTGCCAATAACTGTGGAAACTGCTGCCTTGCAGTCCTACATTTTAGTAAAAAGCTAGGCCTACTGCCAATAACTGTGGAAACTGCTGCCTTGCAGTCCTACATTTTAGTAAAAAGCTAGGCCTACTGCCAATAACTGTAGTTGATGACAGCAAGGGCATGCGGTCGTAAAGACCCCCTTTGCCAAACATTAAACCATGCCTGGTGATGTCTTTGATAGAAGACATCGGAGAAGGCGCATCAGGCAACCGACCCCTTAATGTAGGGATAACGGTGGGAAAGAAGAAGAGGAGAATATGGAGCTCTTCATCCCAAAGCTTTCTTAAAATGCCTCGAAAGACCTGTTAGAGGAGAAGGTTGGTTATTATCGCCTATGGAGAGTAGTTTTTTATGGCTATGATCACCTATGGAGAGTAGTTCATAAAAAAACTAAAGTTGAAATGAAGTCAACATTCTAGTGACAATTACTTTTTACGTAGTCTCGCCTTCCTCTGTTGCACATAAGTTTCAGGCAAAGGGCTATTATGAATCACTGATTAAGGCAGTTACTTTTCGTATATCTCTCAACTACAAAGGATCCGGCGGTGTTTATCGTCGACTATCCTGCAAAGTTTTCTTATTTCCTTTATGTTAGGAAACATGGAACTACGAAGGAACCACAATTTCTTATTATACTCAGAAGCTATAAATTAATATGTATGAGTTCGCTAGCTTAACCCTCTTTAGCAAAAAGATGAACTAAACTTTTAGGGAACAAGGGGATGTAGCACTTAATTAATCTTGGCACTGAGGATAGGCAGGGGAATCAGGCTGAGAAGTTCAAACTTTGTAAGAGGTGTCATACATGCATCAGAATTCACCACACCAATTGGTATGGGACGAGATATAGGCGGGAATAATTACACACACGCACAAACACACACGCAGACATATATACATATTATATATATATATATATATATATATATATATATATATATATATATATATATATATATATATATATATATATATATGGGTATATTCTCTCTGATGCAATTCCTATTGAAGCTAATGACATTGCTTGCAGATACTATTTATGAAGACTTCGAATCAGTTTATACTTCTTCTATACTAATTCAAAGTCTTGATATATATATATATATATATCTATATATATATATATATATATATATATATATATATATATATATATAGTGGGTTGTCACTGTTTCCTGATATATTCTCCTCGTAAATCCTTACCGTAGAGAGAGATTTTTTTTAGTTACATATATATATATATATATATATATATATATATATATATATATATAACCTATATAGTATATATATAAAATATATATATATATATATATATATATTTCCATTGAAGTTAATGGCAACAATGATCCACTTAAGGACAATCCTCTCCTCTGTTAACACACCTGTTTATAAATTGGCCAAATTCTTAATGCCTCTACTTGACCCTTTCACCAAGAACGAATTTACGAAAAAAAAACTCTTATGATTTCAAAAACGGAATTTTAAAACAGGATTCGGACCTGTACATGGTCAATTTTGATGTTGAGTCTTTATTCACTAATGTGCCTGTGGAGTACACTATTATATTATTTTAAACAAACTCTTTTCCAATGATGATTCGGTTTATAACAATTCTAGGAGACTAATTGTTGAGCAGTACTAGTTCTATTAGGCAAGTGGAAGGGATAGCAATGATAAGCCCACTTAGCCCCAGATTTGCCAATATTTTTATGAATTCCCAGGAGGAGTCCTTTTTAGACCAATGTCCTCCTACCTATCGACCTTCATTTTATAGACGTCACGTGGATGACACGTTTGCCGTTTTTAAGTCTGATTTTAACCTTGACTCGTTCCTCAATTTCATTAATACCCAACAACCAAATATTAATTTCACAGCAGCTTAAAACACTACCCTTTTTAGATGTACAAGTTTTCAGAGCTGATGTTGAGTTTCATAACAGGAAAAGTACTTCTTTTACAAGTCTAGGGATTATCCTTGTTATCCTCATTAATTTAGAATTAATTGTCATATCCACTCTCCTCCACAGGGCGTTTTCTTCGACATCTTCTTGGAGCGCCTTTCACGAAGAAATTAATTCCCTCTAACAAATTTTCAAAAACGACAGTTTATCAGCAAATTACTTTCAAAAATCCCTCAAGAAAATTCTTCATTACAAATTACATTGTTCTCCATTGTTGGTATATAAAGCCCAGAAATTGGTTTTCTTTGCAAAATGTCCTTTCATTTACAATAATAAAATTTGATAAAAGTTAATTTTTAAAATTAAACAGAATTACCAACAGTTAATTTCAAAATTATTCCAAAAAACCCTCTAACAATAGTTTTTTTTTTTTTTTTTTTTTTTTTTTTTGAGATATAAGGACACTCTGGCCCCCGTTTTTGTCGTCCAAAATCGTATATAAATAAACACGTCCCAAGTGTGAAAGTGGGAACTTACGTTGGATGCGCAAAGAGGTTGCTGCAGATCCGAATCCGCTGTCACCAGGCAGTCAGTTTCAGAACTGGTTGCAGACATATCCAAACCAGAAGCCTCCACCATACGTAATCACGCGTTGCACTACAAAACCAATATCAATTGTGCAGAGTTTAAAATCATACCTTACAGCCAGGAAGAGTGGGGAACTAACTACTTTTAGAGTCAATCATAATTAAAAAACCAACCCAGACAGCCTCCACACCGCTGTTCAGAGCATAACCAGTTGTTTCTTTATATTTTCGTCAGTACTTCAACCCCCTTCCTCTTTTAGATGTTTTAGTTTCTTTTTTAACTCAGTTTAGGTAGGTTGCGTCCGTCGTTATAATGAATTTTAAATGATTAACACAATTTTTTTTCGTTTTGATAAAATTTCAAGTGATTTTCCTGTGTAAATTGCAGCCTTAAAAATGCAATGAAGTATTGCGAAATGCCTTCGGTAAACTGTTGTTCCAAGATACGTACTGCCTTTTCCCGGGTGCCCTCTTGGTAGCTACTATGAAGCTTACAGCTATATGACCTGATATATGAATATATAGGTAAATATACATAAAGTATATGTATATATATAAATATGTATGCGTTTAAATCATAGGAAAACGTGAAAAATTAAAAGCAAAATTCCACCAGTAGAAATGCTTGGATAAAAGAGCATTCGGTTTAAAAGGCCTTTGCCACAAGGGAAGAGTAGGTGGACCTCTATTGATAGACACTAGCGCGTTTTTCATTAATCTTGTTTTCGGTCGACACCTAACTTGGATTATTTCTTACTCGAAAACATCAAGCGTTTCGCCTTTGTTGTCTTTTGGATCAGACTTAACAGTAATATTTAAAAATCTATCATTTTTACCTATCTTTTTTTAATAAAAATGGCTGATTCTTAATCAAAATGTCAACCATAAAACTTGAAGGAAACTAAAATTCATTTTAGCATATTACAAAACATTACTTTTTAAATATTTGTTCAGTTAATAGAATGATTATAATCTCTGTAACGAACTAAAACTCAACTGTTGTCTTGTGCATTTCGTATGTGTTCATTGTTTATGCCATTCAGTTTCTTATCCAGTTTGCCTTGTTTGTTTGTATGGTGTTTTTACGTAGCGTGGAACCAACGGTTATTCAGCAACGGGACCAACGTCTTTACGTGACTTCCGAACCACGTCGAAAGTGAACTTCCATCACCAGAAATCCACATCTCTCACCTCTGAATGGAATACTCGAGAATTTCTTATCCAGTGATTTACAGGTCATGTAAAGGATAATATTAGTTTTTGTTCAGGTCCATTATAAACTCACCTCTTGTCATTAACCCACTTTTTATACGGAACACTGACGTGACCATCATCAGAAAATAAAATCCTTTATTACGATCCTTCAATCACTGCACATTAGTGCTTCAATGCACAACCAATCACTCTCTGACAAGAGCCTTCGATTACTTTGATTTGCTCCTCTTTAATTTACCATTTCATCCGACCGGTTCCTTTCAATTGGGGTTCGTGAGAGACTGAAGCCAAAATCACCTTTCAGCCAACAGCTAATCATTAAGCGCATTCGATGGTGGTTATCAGAATGTCCGATGTTTATTTGTCTTGGCCTTTGGGAACCGCGCAGGATGTTGGTTATTTCACATCTAAAAGAGAAAGAGGGTAAGTAAAAGTTAAAGTGCAGGTTGAATATAAACAAACAACTGGGTATGCCATGAATAAGGATGTAGAGGCTGTCTGGGATGGTAGTGTTAATTATGACTGACGAAGGTAGTTAGTTCCCACCCCGTCCCCGTCACCTATCTCCCTCTTCTTGCGTGAAAGGTATGATTTTCTAAATCTGCATAATTGATGTTGGTTTTGCAGTGCAACATTTATTTAGGTTAGTAAGCAAATTCAGATGAATGGATATTAGTCTGAAGGCTAATATCATATGCTCTGTTAAATTAGGTTTGGGAGGAACATTAAATTTAGGCTCCAGTAAATTCGAATATAAAGTTGTAAAGAAATTTGGCTGAAGCAGAGAGTGGAGACGCATGAATTCAAAATATTCCTGTGAAGTTCAATATAGAGGATATAGACTGATGCAGATTCTGAAGACGGAACGATATTAAACTAGAAAATGTTCCTGTCGGCACAAAGGAACTTAGCTGATCTAGGCAGTAATGACAGAACAGAGAATTTAGAACTGAATATGGAATTTAGGCCATAGGCCAAGCACTGGGACCTATGAGACCATTCAGCGCTAAAACGGAAACTGACAGTAAACTGGTTGATAGGTGTAACAGGAGGAAAACGTCGCAGTTGCAATACGAAGCCATTGTTAGGAGAGGGTGGAAAGTAAGATGGAAGAGACTATGAAAGGAGGTACAGTAAAATGAACGAAAAGGGTTGCAGCTAGGAGCCGAGGGCACGCTGCAAAGAACCTTAAGTAATGCCTACAGTGCACTGAATGAGGTGCACTGACAGCACTATCCCCTACGGAGCAGTAATGACAGAAAACATTAAGATGTTTTTCATCCAACGCAGAATAATCTTCTCTGCTGATGTCAATAGGAAAACCAAATGAAAAATACAGCTTGAAGATCTAGTCTTTTAGAAGTACGTTACCTCAACTATCATTTGAATTCCATGAAAATAAATCAACAAGGAGATATGTCGAATATGTATATCAGATATAAATGAGAAAAAAAAAAACGGGTAAAGGGGAGGGAAATCGAATAAATGACACTAGATGTTTTCTTAAAAAGTAAACCTACTGTATTGGGAAGGATAATCTCTTACATTTGTTCGTTTAAAATTTTCTTCTCCGGTGCTCGAAGGTTCTGGAATTTTCACTGATCGATTTTCTTTTCATCTCTTTTACTTCTTCGATGGTTTGTAAATCTCACCTAAAATCCTCTTTACATTCATTGTTATCTAGATTAGGACTGGCCTGTAAGAAACCGGAATAAATTGTTTTTTTTGTTTTTATAATCTTGATTTCCATCGTTTCTTAGGACAAAAAGGCAATTCTCTGTTAACGTCTGATGTTTGCGAATATATTTCATTCTTTCCTTTGCATTTTAGCCTAAACCAAATATAATTCTTGCCCCACATGTATCTCAAAGATTAATCCTTCCAGTAGTCACGTAAATTATTTGAATAAGGCAATAAATGTTTTACAAACACCACAGTGATTAAATCTTTCAGAACCCTATGATTTTTTTTCTAATTTACTTTTCAATAAATATTTTTTAGAGAATGAATATATTTTCCACATTTCTGAATAAATCACAGGCCTAATGATGCATGTTCATGTGTTTCGATGGATCTTAGTAACAGCAGTATTTTTTGGGAATAACTTCTAAGTTACTATTCATAAATATCTACAAAATATGTATAAGTGTATATATATATATATATATATATATATATATATATATATATATATAGATGTGGTTATATGTACGCATGTATATACATATATATATACACATTAACAATATGTATATGTATACATATAATATAACTTATCACATTCACAATTGTCCTGTGGAATAGTACAATTACTAAGAGGACCTCATTGAAACTGGACGGTATCCAGCTGATTTATCTATTCAAAAAATTTACTACAAGCTTTCAAAGACAACCATTCCTCATTATAAAGTATCGGTAAAATGACCGCAGAGGTAGGTGACCTGTACTTATACGTGTATGATGGATTCTTGATCCTTAAATTACCCTACTTGCGCACCACGACAGTCACGTGGCTGTCCAGTCTCTCCTTATATGCCTATGTTCTTTCCTTGTGAGAGTTCGACTGCTGGACAATGCTTTACATGGCAGCTTTCTTCAATACCAGGTCAACGAGCACACGACCTTGCTCTGCTCTACGTGTATGTAATTATTCAACTTAATGATTATATTATGGAGTGTCTGTACAATATTTGTTATTAACACAAGGGGCGTTTAATTTACTCTTATGGAGTAACGAAGTTCCTTGCTGGACGTGTGGTTTTCGCGCTCGGCTGCCAATCCGGTGGTCCGAAGTTCGAATCCTGGCTCGGCCAACGCGGAATCAGAGGAATTTATTTCTGTGGTGATAGAAATTTATTTCTCGATATAGTGTGGGTCGGATCCCACAATAAGTTATAGGTCCCGTTGCTAGGTAACCAATTGGTTCCTAGTCACGTAAAAATATCTAATCCTTCGGGCCAGCCCTAGGAGAGCTGTTAATCAGGTAAAACTAAGATATACTTATGGTGTAACGAGGAGAGAGGAGGTGGGGGGGGGTAGAGAGTGGTTGCTTCTAACACAGGGGGAGGCGGCGGGAAAGCTTACAAATAATACTAAAAGTGAGAGGCATTTTAAGTTGAATATTCTGTAAATCATCTCTGCCACTTACTGACCTTCGGCAATAGAAGAACATCGTAATTTCATGAACATTATTATAAGCTTGAGATGCAGTTTCACAATTAAGCAGCATTTATGTGAGTTAATTTGATATTATTTGATTCAGCAAAAAGAAGGGTCTAAGAAACCCTCCCTGAATTTGTCTAGAATAATGAATCTAAGAAAATTGCAACGTTGGAGAGCAGCGCTAATAACGAATCAATGAGTGAGGGGACAATTCAAGGCGTTATTTCGAGTTTTTCCTTTCTGAGATACGAACTAATGGACATTATTGGACACAGATGGATTACGAACTTCTCCTTATCTTGAAGGATATTCTTTGTGTCGTATATACGAGTCCTCGCTAACTATCTCTCTGGATTTCCCAAGGCACGAGACGCACTTTCTGAAAGAAAGGTTTGAAGAACTATTAACGCATCTAAATGCTTGGCAGAATTGTCTTTTTCAAAAATAACAATGCAGTAGATAATTTGGTTGTGATTCGGGTCTTAACAGCTAAACCTTACTCGTTTTGCACTTTACGTAAAATAATGCAGTCTGGAAAAAAAAAACTAACTAAATCGTTACTGGTACAATATCGAGAATTCGATGACCAGAACTTGTTTTCGTAGCAATGTTTAAAATTGGTAATAATTATCATACTGACTCTTTTTTTGAAGTAATCAATACAAAAATTCCCTATTAACAATCCATTATAGGAGCACAAGCAATATTCAAGAATATGAAACAAAATAAGACAATCATTCTACGATAAATAAAAATCGCAACCTAACTTTTTTTTTTTATCATCCTTTTCTGGCATTAATCTCTATGTACATGTGAATAAAGTTTCTTCTCTGTCTCATAACTACGGCAGATGACACATAGGTAATCTTTCTGACTTATTATAACTTTTTAATTTTAACTGTTTGTGAACTTTCAATGATTTTTAACTAAAGCTTCTCGCTCTCCCTCCCTGTGTGTGTTTAGTTGTGTATTTATAATATGTTATAAATAAGACATATTTAACACCTCAGTTACCAAGATGCTGGCCGATATCATGATTTAACCAAAATTGCCAATTCAGTAACACATCAGTCAGCCTTTTAAATACACACACACACATACACACAGCAGTCGAGCATATAAAGCACCCGGCCATCAATCGAAATCTGGTCCTCAGAGCTTCAAGGATTTTGATAAGCGCCATTTTTTGAAATGATTGACGTCAACCAACTCTGGTAAACAGAAAAACATACGCCCCCTCAACCCCCGACCCCCACTCCTCCCCATGATCCTTCATCTTTTGCCTCTCACATTTCAGGAAATTAAAGCTCATCTTAAGGATACGTAAACCTCAGGATAGTAAGGCATAGTAACGTATTAGCCGCCTCTTTCTTTCTTTCATTTCTTTATGCTTTATTTTATGTACTAACTACCGATTCGCAAATTCTTTGTTAGCGAGGTTATAATTACACAGAAAGCGGAATCAAAATGAGAGACTACAGATTTACGAAGAGGCAACAGAAATGAAGCTGTGATGCTGGAGAAGAAATATATCAGAAAGGAAGGAAGATGATTTCACCAATTAACGTTGTAATTTAAGTAGTCAAGTGTAAGTTGATAAAGAAAGCATAACCACGAAGGAAGACATTGTTTGGAAAAATACTCGCACTTTAAGATCACTCTAAAGCAGTATGATGACAGGAATAAAGGAATGACAAGGAAAGTGGTAGAACATAAGAATTAAGAGGAAACCACAATGAAAAAAAAAAGAAAAAAAAAGAAGAGAGAGAAAACATCGATTTCCACACAGGTAAAAACTTCAACGGAAACTCTATTGTTTCACCGTAAAGGGTTGGAAAGATAAACAACAATTTCTAGGCTCTAAAGTATCATGGCAACAACAAAAAAGGTAAATCTCATTTAACGTGAAAAATGTCCGCGTACTTTTCCCTGAAAATTGAACAAAATAGGATTAGTGCGAAATCCAAGTAAAACAGATCATTCGTTTTTGCAAAGCTAAAGGTATCACCGAGGAGGAGAGAGAAGAAGAAGAGAGAAGAGAGAGAGAGACGAGAGAGAGAGAGAGCGAGAGAGAGAGAGGAGAGAGAGAGAGAGAGTTTGTCTTACATAATTGCTTTTAGCTTTTTCCTCGCTCTTGCCAATCATGATTTATTTGCTTTTCATCAATAATCCAGATTTTATGTCCATTAGAAAAATTGATTTCAACTAAACGGCGATGGTGTTTATATTCTAGCTCGATTTTAAAAATACTAGCAAAGCGTGTTATTCAATGAAATAACAGTTCAACAAAGTTGTGACAGGTCAATGGAACTTTTTCATAGTAAAAGGCAGAAGTAACGTTCAAAATCAAGTTTGTAAATATTCAGTAACAAATATCACAAGAGTCAACGGAGCACAAGAAGGTACTCAAGTAAATAGCTTTTCCTGGATTCATCCACCCGAACACCGTTTTCTAATTTCTCTTTATTTTTGTATATATCTAATATCGGATGTCCCTCTGTGGGTTTATTGCGACGCTAGGATATTCAGGTCACTGAATAAAAGTGCCATAACATTCACTAAATAAAAATATGGGAATTTGAGAAATATAATAATGGCCCAAAATGTTTCATGGTAACATCCAGCTTCATTTGACAGACGAAAAACGAAAAATATGTAAGCCTGAGAAGGATAATAATTATTAAGCATTTAAACTGGCAAGCAACATGCCGAAAGGGGATGTCAAAATCTGTGTTGACAACCCCTTTCGGCAACCATGAGAAGACTTTGATAAGGAAAATAGAGAAGTTACTCTATAGAATCAACAGTGCTGAATCAGACAATAAGACTTGTTAAAAAGGGGTCTCTACCAAGTATAAATCAGCAATAAGACTTGTTAAAAAGAGGGTCTACTACCCAAGTATAATCAGCATTTAACTAGATGTATTGCGTCAAACTAATGACAACAAATACAATTAGGCAAAGATTAAAGCTTGTATTTTCTTTTCATTGCCCACACCCCATATCCTCCTCGTCCTAATGTGTCTGTGTCCACACGGCCGCGGAAATAACAGACAAAAATACATCTTGGTGCATACGAGGGAAATGACTGACCTCCGCCAACTCCATGCAAACGGCCACTTCCCATCCCCTACCCCCCCCCCCCTGACCTCCCCTCCCCCGGTGGCACTCCAAGAAATTAAACCTGGTCTTTCTAATACAGGGACCTCCGGAAAACAAGTTTATGGAGACGGCTTTAGTTCTTTCTTTTGGGGCTTTCTTTACGAAATCTGTTTAGTGTGCTTATTTGCCTGGCTACAGATAATATGCTCTTCCGTCACCACTGCAATGTAAGGAAATGTGGTACTACTTGCTACTACGTATCATCTTCAAAGGGAGCGCCTTTTTTTCTTCCACGATTAAAAAAATTGCTCGAATAAACATGGCTTTTATATGATTCGCTTAGTCACTTTTCTCTCTCCATCTCGTAGTTGATAATACAAACAATATCATCCTAAAATTTCCCCACTTAGAATTTGCTGCAGATCTTTGTTGAATTAGCAAGAGCACCAGGAAGTCACACTCAGGTTCAAGAGGGTGGCTTAATGAATAATCACTTATTTATTAGTAGTTACCGATAAAGAAAATTACTAACTAATAAGTATATTTTGCTAGAAGACCCTCTTTTAGGCAAATGCTGTTAAAAAGAGTGGCAGAATTAAGAGAGTTGATTTTATATATTGTTTTTTTCTATTTTTTTTTACAATTCGCTTCTCAGGCTCAGCGATGTTTCCGAGTAACTGGCCTTATTCATTAAGCTACCTTCTTGAACTTGAGTGTGACTCCCTGGTGCTTTTGCTAATTCCCAAATATCTGCAGCAAAATTTCTAAAGTGGAAGGGGGAAATGTTAGGATAATATTGTTTCTACTTCAACCATGAGATGTTTGTTTGTTTGTATGGTGTTTTTACGTTGCATGGTACCAGTGGTTATTCAGCAACGGGACCAACGGCTTTACGTGACTTCCGACCACGTCGAGAGTGAACTTCTATCACCTGAAATACACATCTCTCATTCTCAATGGAATGGCCGAGAATCGAACCCGCGACAACCGAGGTGGGACGCTAATAACATACCAATCACGCCACCGAGGCGCTCAACCATGAGATGGAGAGAGAAAAGTGGCTTAAGCGAATCATATGAAAGCCATGTCTATTCGAGCAATTTTTTTTTAAATTGTGGAAGAAAAAGACTTTACGAAGAACACAGCTTCATATACCAGAATTTAATGCTCCAGTCTTCAAGAATAAAGGGTTTCAGCATTTTTCTTCAACAACTGCGCCGACAGGAGCGTAGTTTCTGTATTTGATATTTTCAATTTCTAGCGAATAGGAGATTTTTCATTTGCTCTTTGAAAATGCAAGCACGCTGTTCATGCCAAACAAGAGTTGGTAGGGCCTTCAGCAACGCGTTGTTGTGCTGAAGATCATATGAGAGGAAAGATTTATGTATGGAAAAACCTTCATTGACTTCGCCTTAGAATATAAGTGTCGTCAGTCCATGTAGAGATCGCGTGATTTACTGTCTTATTCAGTGATTAATCTTGACTTATCGATCCTGGGAGGCCTACGAAGAGGTCTATGTAATTGCAAAAATAAAAAAGGAATCAATGTGCCTACGATTATAGAAAGCTGGCCGAAGCTGGAGGATGGTGTCTGTGAGAGCTCTATCCCATTTCACCTGGTTTTTGACAGTCAGCAGTCCCCTGGAAGACTATTTTCATTCTCGAGATCTGTATTGTGAATATTGCAAGTGTGTGTTGGCAGCAGAGAAAAGTGTAATGATACTGTATTTGACCCAGTGAAACAAGAATAGTTGATGTTCATGCGAATCATTTCTGGGCAGTGGTCCTTCCCTGTCAAAGTTTTCATTTTCCGCGCATGCGCACTTAAGGTTTTTGCAGACTACCACTGGCGTTACGTCATAGAAACCTATGAATCAAAATGTGTGACACGAGTAATGACGAGGCGGCCTGGGAGGCGATTACGGAGATAAAGGAATATGTCGACAATGGAATACTTTTCTTTATTTATAACAAAGTGAATTTTATGTCTCATGACGATATTTTTGCTATCTGCAATGATTTTTATGGTGAAGATGATGTAGCAAAGGCCAAATTATTGATGTATACAAAATTCAAATGCCCTGAAAAATCGAAGACACACAGGGGAACAACTAAAAAGGTAAACGACATTAAAGAAATGATTTCATTTTTGTCGCAAAATGTTGCTTCGGATGTCATATTTTGCATCACAAAATGTACGCAGGTGCCGTCTGTTTCGATGGAGTTTATAGACGCACCTTCAATGAGTCGACATATGAGCTCGTTGCGGATGGAGATGGAACTCGTGTCTGCTAAGTATCATAGGCTTTCAACCAGGATAGAGGATGTGGAAAAAATTCTGGAGCAGAAGCAGGTGGTACCAGGCCCTGTGGATGCTAGAGTGAGTCCTCGCAGTGACTTACCTGCAGTGGATGATTACATTCATTTTGCGAGGAACACTGAGCCAGGATCGTCGATGGCAAAAGTCGTGCAGAAAAACGTTGGATCGACCAAAGACAGAAGGAGTGAGGAGGATAAGCAACAAAAATCATTGAATGGGAGAAGCAAACCCTTGGAGGGGAAGTGCGACGTTCTTATGGATTTCGCCGAGTCCACGGCCGACGAGGAGAAGGAAGAAGAGAGGTGGAATATACCTGGGCACGAGTATAAAAAACGGAAGCGCTTACTGCAAAGAAAACAAGCTCAAGAAAGAGAAAATCAGGGCTATAAAGATAAGGGGGTTGTTTTTGGACAAAGACGGCGTAAGCCTCCTATCATTGGGGAGAGTGATGGAAGCTCACTTAAGGCAGCTCAGCATTTAAGGCATGTACATTTATTTGTCTCTAGGCTGCAACCTGACACTACTTCAGAGATGCTTCTTGGCCATGTTTCTCGCATAGCGGGTGTCACGACGGTTGAGTGCGAGCATGTTGAACAACGATTCACTCACTATCGATCTTTCAAAGTCATTATTAAAGAAATGCCACAAAGTAGGGTCAAGGATTTGTACAAACCAGAAAGTTGGGGTAAGGATATTCTGGTCCGTCGTTGGTATGATTAATCTCAATTTCCTTCTCTTTATAAATGGATTAAGATTTACATCTTATAACTGTAGATCAGTTAGAAATAGCCATTTTGATGTAGCCGAATTAACTCATGTTTCTGATATAGTCTGTCTGCAGGAGACTTGGCTACCGGTGCAGGAATCAGACTACCTGAATAGAATAAATTCTGAATTTGCATATTATGCAGTTTCCCCAGTTGATTTATCGAGGGAGTTGTTGGCTGGTCGTCCTTATGGGGGCGTTGCTTTTCTGTACCGAAAGGGCCTTGCCTCTTGTATACAGCGAGTGGACACTCAGATGACAGACTGATTTGTATTGACGTGTCTAGAGGAAAGTTGTATGAGGATTATCAACTGTTATCTTCCATACTCAGACGGACAAAAGTGATGCAGAGTATACTGATTGTTTAGCAAAAATACACTGTCTTATGTCAGATCACCCAAATGGAAAGGTTTTGGTAGTTGGTGATTTTAACGCTCACCCTGAATCACGGTTTGGTAACGAGCTGAAAGACTTTTGCACCCATTACGATTATTGTATGGTGATGTTGTTGTGATGCCCTCCGACACTTACACTTGGGTGAGTGACGCAACGGGCCACACCCGTTGGTTAGACCACCTTGTCTGCCCTCCTAGTCTTCTAACGCACATTAACAATATGTGTGTGTTGCATTCCATTATTGGATCAGACCATCGTCCTCTTTCATTTTCTTTGAAGGTCTCGCAACTACCTACGCTGGTAGAAATGAATGACGGTAGTCAGACGAAGTTTTATCTCGGGGATCTATTGGCATACAGAGGTAAATCTGAAGAAGCTTTGAAAAACATTGAGTTGCCTTTGGAAACTCTACAATGCAACACAAGATCATGTCAAAACGAACAATACTATTTTAGAGCTATTGAGAAATTTCTTCTGGACATAATTACTGCACCTTCAGCGGTCGTCTGAGTCTAAGGAGACGAATCACAGAGGTTTCAACCATATTCCTGGTTGGAATGACTTTGTAAAGGAATTCCATCATGAAGCACGGGATGACTATTTAGCATGGAAGGAATCTGGTAATCCAAGGGAGGGATATTTCTATGATAAATGAAATTTCTAAAGCTCAGTTCAAGGGGATGTTCAGATTTTGTAGGGAAATGAGGAAGAAATTAGATCAAATAAAATTGCTACAAGCCTGAATGGGAGTATGAAGAAATTTTGGAGAGAAATAAATAAGAAAAGAAAATCCCGAACCTTCTTACCTGACATAATAAATAATGTGAGTGGTTATGAAAACATTGCCGAGTTATGGAAAGAACATTATTCTGAGCTGTTTAACGACCCTACTCATCCTGCTCCAGACCCAATGGAAAATCAAGGTCAGCGAGATGTTACAGGGACACAATTTCAATGAAATATCGAATGCTTTAAATTCTTTGAACACTTCAAGTAGCCCTGGACATGACGGGCTGACCCTTCAGCACTTAACCCAGGCTCATCCGGTACTTAGAGTTTTTACTAAGTTTATTCGTCACTTCCTGTTTTTGTCATTCCTACTTACCGAGAGCTCTTATTCTGGTTATACTCTCTCCTTTGATTAAAGATAAAAATGCGGACCACAGTGACATTTCCAATTATAGGCCGATTGCTCTGCTGTTATCTCAAAAGTTTTGGAAGCGATTATATTGGAGAGATGCAAAAAGCACTTATTGACAAGTGACAACCAGTTCGCTTACAAATCCAATCATGGAACGGAAATGCCAGTTCATATTCTTAAACACGTAACCGAGGAGTATAATGCTCGTAAAACACCTGTATTTGCTTGTTTCATGGATATGTCTAAAGCCTTTGATAAAGTGTCTCATAAGATTTGTTTGAAGTACTGTCAGAAAGAAATGTTCCTTGCTATATTATTAAACTGCTCGGTGAGTGGTATAAAAAATCAGCAAATGATTGTCAAATGGGGCCATGTATTTTCGAGTGAATTTTCCACTCATGTGGAGTGAGACAGGGAAGTTTACTTTCACCTTACCTGTTCAATGTATATATGGATGACCTCTACATAGGCTGAGTCAAATTAAAGTGGGATGTTATTTAAACAACATGATTTTAAATCATTTGTTGTACGCTGATGATATTGTTTTATTTGCTCCTTCAGTAAGTGGGTTGCAGCAGCTTATAAACATTTGTTGTGATTTTATGTCTGACAGACTTCTATTGTTAAACGTAAGGAAGACCAAATGTATAATTTTTTCTAAGAGTAAGATCTGCCCAAGTAATATATCACCTTATTGTTGTTAACTATGCACATATAGATTTTGTACAGGAAATAAAGTACCTAGGATATTATCTTACTGCTCAAAATTCGGACGACGCCCATGTAGAATATTTGAATAGAGGTCTATGTGCAAGGGGCAATATGATTTCAAGGAACTTTTTTAATGTAGCGAAGATGTCAAGAAAATGCTTTTTCAGAGCTTTTGTACAAGTTTTTATGGCATATCTTTGGTTGTCAGAGCGAAACAACGAACTATGAATAAGCTGAGAGTTTGTTATAACGATAGCCTACGAAGACTCTTGGGCATTCCGAGGCATGCAAGCGCATCTGCTCTTTTTGTGGCTCTTGGTCAGCCATCTTTTCAAGAACTGAGACGCAAAACCATAACAAGCTATTTGCAAAGGCTGAAGAATTCCGAAAACTGTATTATGAAGAGGGTTGCCCACCCAGTTTACTTGCATAATTCAATTATTTTCAAACACTGGAAAAGCCTCATTTATACTTAGTGCATTTGGTGCGCTCTTTATGCAGTAATATAGTATTTCTTTGTTTTGTTCTGATGCTACATATGTGTGTGCCCTTTTAGTGGGAAGAATCATTTAGTTTCATTATCCGCATCTCATTCATATCATAATTTTCCACCTCTCTTTCATAATCATTTCTCATACTTATTTTAAATTTTGTCCTCTTGGAGTGTGGAGACTTTTTATATAATTTGTGTGTGTATATGTATGTATTTTTCTATGGCCTTTTTATGTCCGAAATAAAGCATTTGAATTTGAATTTGAATTGAATAAGAAGACTGAAAATTTTTCAGCATCATTAATGTTAGTTACATTCGTTATACAGCAAAGTCAAGTTATCAAGGCCGACTTCAAAAAAAAAAAAAAAAAAAGTTTCATACCTTTCCAATGTGCTGATACAATGAGTTGGACTTCTCTTCTGTTTAACCCTTTAAAAGGTACTTGAATTACCTAAACTTTCTTATTCTCTTTATTTATTAAGTGAGGACTTTCGTATAAATATATATCTATCTACAGCTACATACAACGAAATAGTATGTTATGCTGCTGACATGACAACTATCTGCCAATCCACATTATATAATTATGTATATTTTATATACAGCTATGTATGTATGTATGTTGTATATATATATATATATATATATATATATATATATATATACATCTTTATATATATATATATATATATATATATAAAATATAAAATATATATATATATATATATATATATATATATATATATATATATATATATATATATGAGTAAAAATCACGAGTTAATACGTTAGGATCTTAGAATTGCATATGACCACGAAAAAAAAAAAGAAGACATTTTTCATTTCTCTTTCATTGTGTCGAGGATGTCAATTAGTCGGAGGTACTCTCTTTCTCTGCACCTTTTCATATTTCCATGTAGCTATTAGGAACGGAAGTATATTGAGTGAAACAAAAATATGCAAGTTCTTTCTCCTTTACTGAAATGCGAAAGATTTTTAGCATACTGTTTCAATTTCTTCGTAAACATAAATTCTGTTTATATTTTATATCACGATATACATTATATACCATATATATGTATATATGTATATATATATATGATATATATATTATATATATATATATATATATATATATATATATATATATAATACATATAAGCGAATACCACAGAAAATGATAGTCAGAAATCCAAGCGCTTTCGTCTTACTAAGACATTGTAAAGGAGCTAATGAAATACAATTGGAGAGAAAGATCTCATGTACACAACAAGATCAAGAATACCAGATAGTTAATTGTCAAAAGGGTAAAAATTAAAAGAGATAATCCAGGATTATCAAATATCACACGGTCACAAACCTAAACAGATCTGACCCTAACCGAAATTACGAAGTATCTTTACAGTCCAAAACATGTAAAAACTGAATATATTAATTTATCATTATGACAGCATCAAGTTTAAATAAACCAAGACTTAAATTTAGAACATTACTATTATTTGACTTGATGAAACAACATTCCGTGATATTCCTTTTAACTGTATCATTACATTGGACTAAGGCTCTTGCTTTACTCCAGTTAATAGGATGATCTAAATCTCTCAATAGTACGAATAATGCATTCGATATTTGCCCAGTTCTCACAGAATATTGGTGCGGTTTGAGACGTTGTGAAAGAGATTTAGCAGTCTGTCCGTAATAGACTTTATCACACTTTTTGCAAGGAATTTTCATACATGCAGCCTGGAAGATCTTTAGAAGAATTTTTGATTCCTAAACTCTTGACATTAATATTACTGAAAACAACATTTATGTTAAAAAGCTTTAAAATTCTAGGAATATCTAAAAACCTTTCATTATAGGGTAATTTTTATTTTGAGTTATGCTTACTAAATTCAAGTTTGTCATTAGTTGAATAAAATGTTTTTCTGGTTCTTTTCCATGCCACATCTACAAAAGTCCTTGGGTTTTTAAGTTTCAATGCAATATCATAAATAGTTTTAATTTCAGCGTCAATAAACTGTGGGCTACAGACACATAAAGCCCTTAAGAACATTCCAGAAAAAACAGAGAATTTAACATTTTGATGGTGATTGGAGTAGTAATGAAAAAATGAGGCAATGTTAGTTGGTTTTCGAAAGACTGAAAGGGTGAAATTTCTATCATTTCTATGGACAGTTAAATAAAAAAAAGAAAAATTACAATTACAATTTCTTTCTTCCTCTACAGTAAATTTTATAGAAGGGACTAAATTATTGAGATTATTAAGGAATTCCTGGAGATTTTCGTGAACTGGCCAGATACAGAAAATATCATCCACATACCTAAACCATATAACTTTTTGGGGCAAAATTCCTTGGTAAGAGTTTTGTCTAAAAAAATTCCATGTAAATATTGCTAAGGACAGAAATAAGGGATTACCCATAGCCATGCCAAACTTTTGTACAAAAAATTCCCCATTAAAACAAAATTTACTATCTTTGATACATAACCTTATGAGATAATGAGGTTTGCTACACTTAAGGGAATGTCATGACGTTCTAATTCATCCTCCAAAATATTCAAGTAAGTCATCTACGGGCACTTTTGTAAATAAAGAGACATCAAAACTAACCATATTAAAATCAAAATTCAAAATTTAAACTATTCAATTTGTTTATAAAATCAACATTGTTTTTAACATTCGTGTTAGAAATGTTTCCTACCAAAGGAGTAAGAATTTTTAAAAGCCATTTAGATAAATTATACGTAACTGAGCCCACTGAACTAATGATTGGCCTGATAGGGTTATTGATTTGATGTGTCTTGACTAAACCATACATATAAGGTAGGGAGGCGCATTGCGGTGTAAACTGTTTAATTAAATGGTCCAAGCCCTTCAAAATGGATTTAATTTGTTTATTAAAATGGGAGTTCACTGTCTGTGTAGGGGGTCAGACCCCAGTTTTCGTATAAGTATCAGTATCATTTAGCAATGTCCATTATTTTACTTACATAGTCACTTTATTCATTATTACCACTGCGTTAGATTTATCTGCTTATGTCACTTTCACTGTTTCGTCTTCTTTAATTTTCTTAAAAAGCCTGGAGAAATCTCACGGGTACATTAGGGGAAGAAGGTTTACTCATAGCACCATACACAATACCTTTACAAATATTGATATCATCAGGGCATAGGTTTTTGAAATGTCGACAAAATCCAGGTTACCATTAAATACACCAAAGCTTAAACCCATATCCCAAAGCCGCTGTCGTAGAACTATCCACTGGTTTGTCTGATAAATTAATCATGAAGTCTACGTTAGCATGCTTCAGCTTGACTTGAAGCTTCCTTTGCAGCACTTTCTCAATTTACCGTAGCAATAATCCAGCATCCGATTCTTCCAATCGACAGGAACCATCTGATTAAAGCCATACGTCTGCTCCTTGCAATGTCTTAGTAAAGACGAAAGCGCTTGGATTTCTGACTATCATTTTCCTCTGGTATTCGCTTATTTAATGAAGTCACGTGCATCTACTGTGATTTTTCAAATATATCTATCTATCTATCTATCTATCTATCTATCTATCTATCTATCTATCTATCTATCTATCTATCTATCTACTCTATATATATATATATATATATATATATATAATATATATATATATATATATATATATATATATATCATATATCTATATATCATATATCTATATATATCTATATATATCTATATATATATATATATATATATATATATATAGATATATATATATATAATATATAATATATATATATATATATTATATGATTATATATACTATACAAAATTTTCACAATTTTATTACAACAAGAATAACTACACCGGAAGTTCGATGACGCATCTTCTACCAGAGAATAAAATCTGAGATAACTGAACATCACCCGATGAGGAGAGCTGCTCAAGTCTCAGTCTCGTCGAAACTTCGGATGCTCTCACTCTCTTCCTAGTTACGACACTCGGGACATTCCGGGAGCTTTGGAGAAGTTTTGAACATGATTTTAATTTTTTAATGAGATTGGTGGTTCTCGTAGTTACTCGTTCAGAGCTCGACAGTCTCGTCTGTAAGGTCGAAAATCCAGGATAATCAAGTCCTAATGAGCGTTTTGATTAGCTGTTTACTTGATACGCGGTAAAAACCAGCAGGAAAGATTCTGTGAGTGTGTGTGTGTTTGTGTGTGTGTGTGTGTGCGTGCGTGTGTTAACCGCCTACGGAAGGAGAAACCAGGATTTGCAGTAGAGTGAATATGAATGAGAATAAGTGATAGGGAACGAGCGAGGCCAAAACGAAGAATGAAAATGATATAGCAAGGACGATAATCTGAGATCTAAAGTAAATGTTGAGATGATGAGGAGGAGGAAACCGAACTCGTGCGAGAATGATCATTACAGCGAGCTCTCCCAAAGGAATTTTTCTTGATGAGCGTGGAATTCGTAGCAGAACAAGTTGAAGGGATTGGACAGATTAGCTGGAAGAAAATCAAAAGGGAATCGATGAGATGCAGATGACGGAAAATTAAGCTATTTGCGCCGAAAGGTCGCTGCGATAACTCGATTGCACTTTCCACCCTCTGCTTTGAGGTTTTCTTCCAGTTACACCTCTCAAACATTTAACTGTCAATTTCGATTTCAGCACTGAATAACCTCATAGGTTCCAGTGCTTGGCCTTTGGCCTAAATTATATATTCAACTCTACTATAGTAGATTCACATCAACCGTGCATTCGATGTCTAGGCCAGTCCCTTACGACGCTCCTGATTGGCTGTTGATAAGCCAATCACAAGGCTGGAAACTCTCAGTCTCTCTCAAGAGTCTAAATGGGTAGGACCTATGTTCCACCTCTTCTGTGGGATGCGTCTATCAAAAGTATCCCTCAGGGGAGGTGGAACATACATCCTGCCTATGTGAAATCTCAAGAGTGACTGAGAGTTTCCAGCCCTGTGATTGGCTTATCAACAGCCAATCAGGGGCGTCGTAAGGGACTGGCCTAGACATCAAATGCACGGTTGATGTGAATCTACCATAGCACCTCTGAGGTGACACTAGGTGGATGACAACGGGTTAATACCAAGTATCAGTTTAAACAGCGTTGCCACACGTACGATAATTATCGTACATGTACGATAAAAACGGCCTTGGTACGATGTACGATAGCATTTTCCATTATCGTACGGTTTGTACAATAATTCTAAGGTGTTGAAAAGTATATAACTACAAATATACGTGGTCGGTGAACTCCTCCATGAAATGGGCTAATTCCTAAAGAGAAAAAATCAATAAAAAAATATATAATTCAGAGTCCGCACATGGCTTGCTGCCGCTTGTCTCCAATTGCAACGTGGTTCAAAGGCTATTGGAACAGTGGGAGGCACTGAAGCTATTAGCAACAGAGTTGATTATCACCTATTAGCAACAGAGTTGATTATCAACTCCCTTCATGATCCTTTCATGAAGTTGTATTTCATGTTCTTTGACTAGGTTCTTCCAAAGTTGACCGAGTTCAACAAATTTTTCCAGTCAGATAAAACAGTAATAACAGTTCTCCTTAATAAAGTGTACATGCTATTCAGAGACCTCCTTCTCTCATTTATGGACAGGACCTATGTAATGAAAACTGATTTGCATACTGTAAAATCCTGAAAGACATGACAGGCATCTTAGTGACAGCCAAATGTATCTAGGAGTTAAAGTTATGCAGGGATTAAAAAAAAACCCTCCATACAGGAAAAGAAAGCTCAACAGCAGGAGTTTTTTCAGAGGTGTAGAAGTTTCCTTGTAGTGGCATGCACAGAAATAAAGAAGAGGTATAATTTCAATGATGGTGTCCTTCAAAGTTAAACTGTCTCTGTCCAGAAAATGCTCTCTCATCAGAATTCATAGAAAGAATCCCCTCCTTATTCCCTCTTGCATCTAAACTTCCTCTGATTGTACCCCCAGATGACCACTCACTACTTCAAAAGCTGGATGATTAATGGAGAATGTTTCCCATATTGCAACATTAAAACCTCTCGTTAATGAGTCACCTGATAAGTTCTGGAGAGAAGTGTCCCAAAAAGAGTCTAGTTTTTCAAACCTAGCCAATTTTGCTCTAACTGCTCTTTGCTTGCCGCCCTCTTGTGCTGAATGCGAACGAGTATTCAGTAAAGTTAACAGAGAGATAATAATAAGTTAGGGTAGATTAAAATTGATAGTGATCCACCCTGTAAAAGGAAATGACTAAGATAGACTTGCTTGTTTTCACATGCTTTTATTTAACTTAGACTTCAGTGTCTGTTTGTCTATCATCTTCTTCTTCCTAGCTTAAACCCATTTTTATATGGGGTCGCCGTTGTGAATGAGTCGTCTCCATCGATTTCTGTCCTGTGCATCGTTCTCATTTATACCTTTTAATACCATATTTTCCCCTATACAATCACGCCATCTCTTTCTTGGTCTTCCCTTCTTCCTTCTACCCCGCACTTCCATTTCCATCGTATGTCTTCCAACATGACGTTCTTCCCTTCGTAACAGGTGTCCATACCATCGAAGCCTTCCCTCCTGGATTTTCTTCGATATTTCAACTACCTTTGTCGATCCTCTAATATACTCATTTCTAATCCTATATTCCCTTGTTACTCCCGACATTTATCTCAACATTCTCATTTCTGCTACATCCATCTTCTTCTCCTCTGTTTTCCTCATACTTACTGTTTCTGTTCCATTTAACATTGCTGGTCTGACCACCGTCCTATGAAACTTCCCTTTCAATTTTAGAGGGACCTTCTTGTCACAAAGGACCCCTGATGCAGACTTCCAGTTATTCCCTCCTGCCTGAATTCGATGTCTCACCTCTTGGTCCATGCTTCCAATATCCTCTAATACGGACCCTAAGTACTTGAACTTCTTTTCTTTATTTCTTCCCCACCCAATCTTATGTTGCTTCCACCGTCCTCAGTAATACTGGAACACATATATTCGATTTTTGATCTGCTTATTCTCATTCCTCTCTCCTCAAGTGCTGCTCTCCACCTCTCCAACCTCCCCTCCAACTCCTCCCTCCCCTCTGAACACAACACAATGTCATCCGCATATAATATGCACCATGGTACTGTTTCTCTAACATCCCTGGTCATTACATCCATCACGATGTTGGAGATGAATGGGCTAAGAGCTGATCCCTGGTGTAATCCAACTCCTATCTCAAATCCAGCCGTCTCTCCAACACTGCTTCTCACTCTAGTATACACATTCCTGTACATCTCCTGAATAATTCTGACATACTTTTCCGGCACCATCTTCTCCCTCAAACATCTCCATATTTTTTGCCTTGGCACTCTGTCATAGGCCTTTTCAAGGTCTATGAATACCAGATGCAGGTCTCGTTGTTTTTCTCCGAATTTCTCCATCAGCTGCCGTATGCAAAATATTCCATCCGTCGTGCCGCTTCCCTTCATAAATACTAACTGTTCCTTCCCTATTCTCACTTCCTCTCTCAGCCTGCCATCTATTATTCTTTCCCAAATCTAGCCACCTGTGGGAGCAAGCCAGCCTCAACGGGTGCCGGTCCCAAGGCCGGATAAATAGGGAGGGTTGGTGTCAGGAAGGGCATCCGACCGTAAAAACCCACGCCAGAACCAATGAAATGAGTCTATTTGTTTGTCTGTTTGGGCCAAAACTAGTAACTCAATTTTCGACATGTTCCCTTTGTCCGAAGGACTTGAAATTTTGCATGGTTACTCAATCCCGGTAACAATACAACTTTACATGACCAGTAGGTCAGCAGTGACCTCTAGTGACCCTACAGTAATCTCTCCCAGTATATTAGGATTTGTATGAAACTGAATTTTTCGTACCTTCCTTGACCCGGTAGAATAAGTTAATAACTCCACGGATTTTCCAATCCTTCTTTGGCTAGACAGGATATCACGTTCAATTATTTTTGCTACAATCATAAATCAATTAAAATTCTGTTAAAACTGAAAAGTCTAATATAAGAAAATAATTTTTATTTCAAAACACGCTTTTATTACAAAAATGCAAAAAAAAAAAAAAAAAAACGATCTTAAGAGTGGGCACCAAATATGGAAGGAAAGCTACAAGAAAGATTTTTTTATTTTTTTATTTCCTGTAATACTTCCTTCCATATTTGGCGCCCATGCTTTTATTTTTGCAAACAGAATTATTTGTAAGAAAATCCTGGTGTGCCTTAAAAAATTATTTTTTTTACTTTCAGTGCATTCTAATATTTTTTTTTTTACTTTTTGTGTATTTTAACAAAAGGATGTTTAATTTTTCTAAGCACCATTTTGGGCCTTGTGGTGCTTTTATCCCGTTTACTGAAAGCAAACTAATAAACCATAAGTTGTGTTGCTATGCTGTATAACAACGCCACAAAATAATTGAACTGAAGAAAAAGAGTTTTAAAAGACGACGGGAAAAGTAAGTGGATCTATCCTCCTTTCTCTCTGTTTGTTCTTTAAACGTTTTTCCTCCTACGTAAACAATTGACTAACGTTCTATTGCAGTGGCTAAGTTGGAAACGCCCACCCAGCAAGGAAAGGAACAACAAAATATTACCGAAAAAGTAAAACGAAATAAAATAAAAAACGGAGGAAGAGTATAGTGGTCTCTTTTGAACATATTTGAAATAAAACTCAGTTTTCAATAACAAACAAGGAAAATGTTTCTCATGGGAGTATACCACTTCGTGAGTTTTGAATCAGGATGCAAAAATGAGGTCACATGTATTGCAAAGAAGCAATTCAGGCAACAAAAGACAGATAATGGTTTACTAATCTCATTTCTTTGATGATCGAACCACGTACTCAGAGTCAGGGTGGTCCCCATACACACACAAACACTCATACAAACACGGAAACGTACGCACAAACGGTATTACGGAAACCTCATTATGGGTTAACAAAGGAAAAGCTGCTGGTTTCCTCTTGAAACAACATCGGTGGAAGTTTGTAAAAAAATTAGGAACCTTTGTTCCCTTCCCTACAGTTAAGGGAATGTCATGACGTTCTAATGACATTGCTAAATGATACTGATACTTATACGAAACTGAGGTCTGACCGTACACAGACAGTGAACTCCCATTTTAATAAACAAATTAAATCCATTTTGAAGGGCTTGGACCATTTAATTAAACAGTTTACACTGCAATGCGCCTTCCTACCTTATATGTTCAGTGGGATCAGTTACATATAATTTATCTAAATGGCTTGTAAAAACTCTTACTCCTTTGGTAGGAAACATTTCTAACACGAATGTTAAAAAATTTTGATTTTATAAACAAATTGAATAGTTAAAATTTGAATTTTGGATTGTAATATGGTTAGTTTTGATGTTGTCTCTTTATTTACAAAAGTTCCTGTAGATGATTTACTTGAATATTTGGAGGATGAATTAGAACGTCATGCCATTCCCCTTAAGTTGTAGCAAACGTCATTAGTCTCATAAGGTTATGTATCAAAGATAGTAAATTTTGTTTTAATGGGG
>NC_087219.1:57260013-57276167 GCF_015104395.2 Macrobrachium nipponense | reverse complement strand
TATTGAAATTGTGAATAAATTCGAAAATGCAACTGGAACATTGCTTAACAAAAGAAAACTGTTATCATGGGTCTTGGCTTGTGGTCTGACAGAAACTAATTGGCCAATTTCATGGATTCGGTCAGTAAAACAAATAAGGATCTTAGGAATATTCCATCAGAATAACTATGCAAAAGTGTGTGAAGAAAATTGGTTACATATTGCTGAAAAAGGGCAAAAAACAGTTATTATGTTTAAGCCTAGATTTTTAACCTTATTTCAAAAAGCCACAATTGTGAATTGTTTAGTGTTATCCAAGGTGTGGTATGTAGCTCACACACTTCTACCTAGTAAGTTACGTATTAATAAAATTAATGCAATATTATACCAATATATGTGGGAATCGTAAATATCATCCGATAAGAAAGGATACACTTTGCTGAGTAAACTAAATGGTGGTTATAAGAAATAATTGATGTTTATCGAAAAGCATATATGATCTTTTGTAAACTGCTCTCAATATGTATAGCGCTGATATTGGTTTAACTCGATATTTTTACTACATAGTAGTATCCTTCTTAATTACCTGTTGAGTTGTTAACAATACTGCATTAACCACTCCGTGCTTTTACTCTTCATTCATAGATTTCTTAAGACGTATACATAAGCTATTAAATCTTTCAGTGCTATCTAATAATGCCTAAAATTGAACAAGCATTTCCATTACATAATTGGTAAAGAATCTGGGAAGTGTTAGACAGTCCGTTTATCTTCCCGGATGAACGCGAATTTTATTTAGATATTTACTCTAAATTGAAAGCACTAAATATAAAAGAGACAGATGCATGTGCACATTGTGGCTCTAAAGAGGATGTGTTTCATATTTTCTGGTTTTGTAACCAGATTCAACAGGTATTAATTTTTTCAAAAACAGCCTTGATTTCATTATATAACTTAAGAAACCAGAGTTTTCTTCATGTTCTTCTGTTTGATTTCAGTTTAATACTAAATAAAGACCATAATTGTGCTGTAGTTCTCATTATTGATTATCTATTAAGGGTATGGAATGGGAAAAGACAAAATATAGGAAGTAACGTTTTATTAAACATCCTAAAACATAAATGGAATCTTCGGAAACTGTTACTAGAGAATTGTAAGTTAGAAATCAACAACTTGTTCCCTACGATATATTTAAAAAAACCATTTTAAATGTTAATGACAAACTGTTGTATTTGGTTATAGGATTAAGAATATTGTTATTAAATAAAAGTAAATGTTATATGATGAACATTTATAAAATGCTAACTATGTAAATGCCAATTATGTAAATGCCATAACATATCTGTGAATTTTATTTAATGTATTTTTCTAATAAAAGGGAAAAAAAGAAAAATGCTGTAATTCGGCCCTCTGAGTTATTATGTAATTTTATTTCCCTGTGAAATAAAATAGTTCATAATTCCTACCGAACGCTCAATCATTCGGATTACATACATGCGGAAAAATAGACGCCCTTCAAAGGGCTGCAGTTTATAAGAAACAAAAAAAGAAAGAAAAAAAAAAACAAACAAATAGAAACCCAAACCCGGGGGAACAATCGCCATATCACTAAGATTATATTCCTATTCTTATCAAAATGGTTACAAAAATAGACTCGATCATACTTCCGCTTGTCAAATGAAAAAATAAACGACAATTTTAGGACGAGTCCAACTAACATGGCCTACTTGCTTATAAATTCTTTAAGGTAGCTGGATTTTCTAATTGATTTACCCGTTTCACCAACACAGACTTTGTCTCAGGAAGTGCAAGGAATCTACCATACGCTTCCGTTTGTAATGCCAAGAAAAGTTCCATTTATGTCCCACTAACACCAAATTTTTAAACAAAAGGTGGGTGTTTTTCATCAGGACAGTATGGCACAACTACTACTATCCTCTTCAGACCCGGTATGGTATAGTTTTTCGGGAATATCTCCAAGGCTTTCAGTCGAACAGCGATGAAATTCTGACATGATGTTTACAACACCCCACCGTATTTTATAATGTTATAGGAGTTAGTCAAATTTATATACTATAGGCGTATACTCAAGATATTAAGTTGTAGTTAGTCAGGACCCAAACACCTGAGCACAGGTTCGGTTAAGTCGACTTACCCCTTCCCCTTCATCAGTTCCCCCCTTCACCCAATATGGATAACGTCTGCAGATTCGTAAATAACAGTCAGCATAACACCAAAGTTGACTTTAAATATGTCGACACCTTCAGAAATAGCTTTGATAAGAAACAATAATCACGTGCAGAGATTTTTAAGGGAAATATTTTGGCGAAAGTGGGAGGCGACTATATAAATAAGAATATCTTTAACCAGACCACCGAGCTAATTAACATCTCTCCTAAGGCTGGCCCGAAGGATTAGATATTTTTACATGGCTAGGAACCAGTTGGTTACCTAGCAACGGGACCTAAAGTTCATTGTGGGCTCCGAACCACATTATATAGAGAAATAAATTTCTAATCACCAAAATTAAATTCCTCTTATTCCACGCTGGCAGAGCGGGGAATCGAACTCAGGACTACCGAATCGGTAGACGAGAGGTTAACCACTTGTCCAACGATGAACTGGGAGAGGTTAGAGACGCGTCTAGGGGAGCATAAAAGGACCTTCTTCTCAATGCACGCACAAAACAATGCCATAGTGACGCATGCCTTTGATAACGATAACGACCATAGACCACACTGGAACGGGGCGAATATTAGCTATAAGAGTAACAACTTCAACACAAGACGGTTAGTGGAAGGCGCCGCTGTAGACTTTGGGGATTCTTTCGGAGGACGACGACCCGATTGTCAATTTTCATATTGTAAAGAACTTTGTGAAAAGTTTCATTGTTAGGACAGACTCTGTTTTTCCTTCGTCCGATGCTGCCACTGTCTCTCCTCTTCCTTTGCAGATATCATGCAACCCATATGAACCAGAAACATTGCAAGCGGACGACGGAATAATGCAAGCACAAGCACAATCAAAAAAACATTTTAAAAGTTAATGAATAGTAGTGTATTTGGTTACAGGTTAAAGAAAATTGTTATTAAATAAAAGTTAAATGTTATTATGATGAACATTTATAAAATAAAAAGGATGTGAATGCTATGACATAACTGCAAATCTACTTAAATGTATTTTTCCAACAGTGTAAAAAAACAAAAGCCTACCGGCGAGGAGATCAAGGAGATTGGCCGCGAGGAACGTAAACAGAAGAGACGCAGTCGCCTAGTTGGGCAACTGATCAATTTTACTTGGTTTGGACCGTTGGAGAAGTGAAAACTTCGCTGTCAACCATTGTTTGTTTGTTTATATGGTGTTTTACGTTCCATGGAACCAGTGGTTATTCAGCAACGGGACCAACGGCTTTACGTGACTCTTAACCACGTCGAGAATGAACTTTCACCAGGAATACACATCTCTCACACCTCAATGGAATGCCCGAGAATCGAACTAGCGGCCACCGAGGTGGCAGGCCAAGACCATACCGATCACGCCACTGAGGCGCTCTCATCTACTGTTCAAGACATCAAAACACTTTTTGTACAGAAGTTTTTAATTAGTTAAACTGAAGACGACCCAAGCAAAAACGGTTCGAAAACTTTTGTAACCCTTGTTTAAATGATCACAATCCACTACTGAATTTTATTGTGGACCTTCAATTAGATTTCAGTCTCGACATTGAGAAAATTTTTTTCATTAATAATAATAATAATAATAATAATAATAATAATAATAATAATAATAATAATAATAATAATAATAATAATAATAATAATAATAATAATAATAATAATCTGCTACAGTTGTAGAATTCGAAAATTTTAACTCTTCCATCCAATTATGCATGACTCAGCAACTTCAAAATATATGCAGGTAACTGACGCAGCAATTTAAGAAAAAGCCAAAAAAGTTTGAAAAATGAATCCCTCATGAGGAGATAGCTATTACGATCACCATTGCAAACCAAATTTGCCGTTGACAATAAAGATCACCCCGAGCCAAAACCGAGGTTTCTCAAGATGTGAGTCATTATCTAAGGTATATAGAATAAGGGGTCCCTTATTCTGTATACCTTGGCATTATCAAGTGGTTAATGGCGGGGGCTGGAAGGAGAGTAGTTAATAGGTCATTAACCGTTAATGTAATCACTACACACAGAAATGCTAATGTGCAGAGCGTTTAAAGTGGCCATTAAGATTCATAACACGAACCCTGAAATGCAAAGGCAAAAATGGAATGAAATGGAAATTGAATGGAATAAAGACTTAAGTGCAAAGGCAAGAATGGAATGAAATGGAAATTGAATGGAATATAAAGTTTAGACCAAAGGCCAAGCACTGGGACCTATTAGGTCATTAAGCACCGGGAAGGAAAGGGAGAGTAGGTAGGTCTGACAGGTGTAACAGGAGGAAATCTCAAAGCCTTGTTGCACTAATAAATATCTGTTATGAGAGGGTGGACAGCAAGATGGAAGAAAGATGACATGAAAGGAAGTACAGTAAAAGGAATAAGTCAAGTATATCTTAGTTTAACCACACCACTGAGCTGATTGACAGCTCTCCTAGGGCTGGCCCGAAGATTTAGATATTTTTTACGTGTCTACGAACCAACTGGTTACTTAGCAACGGGACCTACAGCTCATTGTGGAATTCGAACCACATTATATCGCAGAGCGGGGAATCTAACTCGCGCCTACCGAATCGGTAGGCTAGCACATAAACCACTCGTCCAACAAGGAATTACAGTAAAAGGAATAACAATGTCTACAGTGCGCCCCGTGAGGTGCACTGACGGCACTAGCTCCCCCCCCCCCCCTCCCCCCCAAACCACGTGGGCAAATGCAGGAGGCACGAAAGATGACGCAGGCAATGTAACCGGCTACTCAAATTCCTGGGAATTGTAAATGAATGTGAGCATGGACAAAATTAATGATACAGTGTAATCCCTAGAATATTTCTGTACTCAGTATGGATACCTACGGATACTATAGGTGTAGGTGTAAGGCAAATTAAACTTTTACATCTATGGAAGCTTTAGAAGTGTATGTAAACACACAACTGCATTCTGCGTGTTTCACACACACGAACAGACATCACCAGCACGATCAAAATAAAACTTTATAAAAGCCAATTATTTCCCTAGCTATGGCTCCATTATGCCAACAACTTCAGAAAAGTATTACAAGTACTTCTGTAGATAGAGGAAGTGAGGGCCCGTATCAATTAACTCCCCTTCTGAGGAACCACGAAAAGGACTGCTGCTCTGAACAGCCTCATGCGAGCATCTGCTTCTGATGGAAAGTACTCGAGTACTTAAAGGTACTTGAAAGATAGTCGAGTGCACTCAAAGCGGTAAGTTAAATTCAGAACTAGTTTACCTTTTTCTTTGATGAAATAAAAATTCCATTATAGCAGCCGCATTATAGCATTATAGCAGTTCGATGAATAATTGTCGGGAACTTCCTATTTCAGGCGATTCCTATCATTGTTATATTCAAGATCCTGTTTTCCTTTGTGTAGCTATTATACTTGGCTGCAATTTTTGCAATCTATTTACCTCGTTAAACGGCTGCCATACATAACCAGCACGCTTATACATCCCATGAAGATCTTCCCTCAGATGAGAGATTAATGACAATAAGTAAAAGCCAGTGCTGGCATAAGGATTTAAGACGGGTTTTAGACATCACTGAATTCTCATCATTTTCCTTCCCGACCTCGTACAGGGTCCTTTGAAGGATCTGCTCTTTTGTTACCCCTTTCCTTCTCTTCAGCAGTGACCTTCATGAAAGCCTCTTTTATCCTGCTCTGTCATATGCACATGATACGACGATGAGAAGGACGTCGTCTTCTTGCTTCTTAGCCCTCCCTGGTGGCTAACTGTAATTATCAGTCTCGCGGATGTGGACCTATGTTTAGGTACATAACCCGATTCCTATTTGTCATTTAAACACAAAAGTTCTTTGCCTCCTTATCTTTCTTTCTCCCCTGCAATGAGTAAGATTTTGTGAACGGAAACATCCACTTCTAATAACTTCTGATAAAAGTAAATGTTTGCATTTTTCAGAAGTCTCACAACACGGGTTTGGCTAAAGCTGCCTCTAAGAAGAAGCATTCTCTCAATAAGTGTTGTTTGTACTTCTATCAGTATTCCATTCAGATTTATATTGGATTATTTTGATCTTCATACGGAATAATATTCTCATATCTGAGGGTTCTTTCCTTGCAGGCTTTCATGAGAGATCATTATAAAATGTTTGCCATTCGAACTGACACAGCTCTTCTACGACAGGCATATAACTACAGAAAGTAAAACTTCTAACGATATCTTTGAATCTCGCTTGCTTTCACTTCATCTCCTTTGTAAAGTGGCAGTTTTATACCGATTCTGTAATTTGACTAAAAGCACAACTATCCTCCAATGTTCTTCACTGTCTAATAAATATAAAATCTAGAACCGAAATGCCCTTAAAGAGCGTTTGCGTGCCCATTCATAATTCGTCTGACCTATTTGTTGGCCGATGAAGTGTGGAGCAGTCTTACTTTTTAGTAAAAGGCTAGGCCCACCGCCAATAACTGTGTAAACTGCTGCCATGCAGTCCTACATTTCAGTAAAAAGCTAGGCCTACTGCCAGTAACTGTGGTTGATGACAGCAAGGGCATGCGGTCGTAAAAACCCCTTTTGCCAAACATTAAATCATGCCTGGTGATGTCTGATAGAAGACATCGGAGAAGGCGCATCAGGCACCCGACCCCTTAATATAGGGATAACGGTGGGAAAGAAGAACAGGAGAATATGGAGCTCTTCATCCCAAATCTTTCCTAAAATGCCTCGACAGACCTGTTAGAGGAGAAGGTTGGTTATTATCAACTATGGAGAGTAGTTTTTTATGGCTATGATCACCTATGGAGAGTAGTTCATAAAAAAATAAAGTTGAAACGAATTCAACATTCTAGTGACAATTACTTCTTACGTAGTCTCGCCTTCCTCTATTGAACATAAGTTTTAGGCAAGGTTGCATTATGAATCACTAATTAAGGCAGTTACTTTTCGTATATCTCTCAACTACAAAGTGACCGACGTTTTTTTTTGTCGAATATCCTGCAAAATTTTTCGATTTCCTTTATGTTAGGAAACATGGTACTACGAAGGAACCACAATTTCTTATTATACTCAGAAGCTATAAATTAATATGTATGAGTTCGCTAGCTTAACCTTCCCTAGCAAAAAGATGAAAGAAACTTTTAGGGAACAAGGGGATGTAGCACTTAATTAATCTTGAGAAGTTTAAACTTTGTAAGAGGTGTCATATATGCATCAGAATTCATTACAAGCACACACATACACACACATATACAGCTCTATATATATGTATATATATATATATATATATATATATATATATATATATATATAATATATATATATATATATATATATATATATATATATAATCGTTCAGTGGAGAAATTATATACGAATCTTCAGAGGGTGTCCATGATACTATTTGTAAAAGGAAGTTTATTATGAAACGTTTCGCACATGAAACATCTGAGCATCATCAGTCTGCAAAGAGCAATAAGACAAATAAATAACATATAAAGCCATAAAACACAAACAGAACTCACATGAATTAAAATAGTCTTAAAATTAACGAAAAAAAAAGTACAAAGTAAAAACAGTAAAACGAGAGAGAACACCCAAAACACTAACCGTCCATGAGGAGAGAAGATGGAATGACCTGTCGTCAAAAGCAGGTGACGACGTTAACTATGCTAGGTATAGAGTGGCTGAAGAAGTATCACCATTTAACGAAGGAACAAGTTTCTTAATATATAATGACTCGAGGGTAGTTAAGTGATCAGGATGTCTGACATGATCTATTATTGTGAACTGTTCTTTCTGGAGCTCAATTTTGCAATTAAAAGCATGGTTCCTGATATTAGAAAATTCATATTCTTTGTCCTGCCCGGAAACTAAAACCTAAATGACTGCAATATCGAACACTCACCAACCTTCGAGTTGATCCAAGGTAAGAACCTGGACATCCAGGGCATGTAAATTTGTATATGACGTTGGATCTCATGAAGGGCTGAAGGCGATCTTTGAAATTAAAAAAAGAACCTATGGTACAAGGATTGTTTGATATTAATTTGACCTTGAGACACGGAATTTCTTGTTCAATGATTTGTTTTAAACTGGATATGAATTTCAGATCAGAAATATGAGGAATAGTAGCATAAAATAACCTTTTTGGAACATCAAAATTAGGAGATAAAGGCTGAAAAAACTTCGAAAGTATCTGGTTGACAATTTTCAAAACTACGTCTTGTGGAAAAGAATTGGACTTAAAAAACTCCGCAAAAATGAAATCTCGTCATGAAAAATTTTCCAAGAAGATGAATACTTTAGGGCCCTATTTACCAATGTGTGGATGGTGTTTAATTTAAAAGAATGTTGACAGGAACTATAAAAATTATTAGTGAGTCCTGTATAGGTCCGTTTTCTGTAGACTGACGTGGCAAAGTCTGAGTTACTTCTAGTGATTCTCAAATCTAAATAAGGTAGAGTACCTTCTTTTTCAACCTCTACTGTAAACTTGATATTCGGGTGAGCGTTATTAATAAATTCTAAAAATGAGGAACATTGCCAAGGATGTTGGAATAACGCGAAGGTATCATCAACGTATCTACGATAAAAAGATGGCCTAGAAAATTAGAACTACAACCATTTAAAAACTCGACTCCAAGGTCTGACAATAAAAAAAGTTAGCAAAGATAGGGCCTAAAGGAGACTCCATGGCGACTCCATCGACCTGCGAATAGAGCCGATTGTTAAAAATGAACATAGAATCTTGCACAGCAAGATGAAGTAATTGTTTAAAAGTAGCCCGATTAAAACATAAAAATAGTAATCATCGTTGGAAAAAATTTTGTTTAAAATAATGCTAATGGTTTCATTGAGTGGAACATTTGTGAAAAGAGATTCCACATCCAAACTAGCCATAAAATAGTCTCCATCCTGTCTAGAAATTAATTGTTGAAATTCATATCCATTTTTTAAGGACAATTCACCGTTACAAAATTCGGATAAAAGTCCTGCCAGAAATTTTGAGATGGAAAAAGATAAACTATTGTAAGCAGCCATGATTGGTCTTAGAGGTAGGTCAGGCTTGTGAATTTTCGGTAAACCATAAAGAATGCTGAAAGAGGAGCCAGTCACAAACAGCTGTTGATAGGTAGTTTCATTTATTATATTATCATTTTTTATCTTTCTCAAGAATCTATTAATTTTATCCTCTCTTTTGTATATATCTAAAAAAGTAGGTTCACCGTGGGAAACAAACTTGGAATTGTCGGAGAGAATAGTTTCCATTTTTTGTATGTAATCAGTCTTATTCATAATAACTACCCCCTTGCCCTTATCTGGTTTACACAAAGTTATGTCTTCTTGTTCCTTTAACTTCAATAGTATTTTCAGATCTGACGATCTAAAAAATGGTGTCCAACTAGTTCTTAAATTCAAGTACGTTTTGTGAGCCAAATTAGATATTTTCTGTTGGAGCTCACTGACATCTAGGTTAAATTCAAATTTTATCAATCTTTAAAACATAGTTTCAAGAGGTAAGAAAAACCTGGCATAGTTAGGTCTATATGAGGGTAAGCAAAAGTCTAACCCAAATTCGATAAAAGTTAATTAAAAAAATTAAACAGAATTACCAACAGTTAATTTCAAACTTATTCCAAAAAACCCTCTAAGAATAGGTTCTTTTCTTTTTTTAGATATGACACACTGGCCCCCGTTTTTGTCATCCAACATCGTATATAAATAAATACGTCCCAAGTGTGAAAGGGGAACTTTCGTTGGATGCACAAACAGGTTGCTGCAAATTCGAATCCGCTGTCACCAGGGAGTCCGTTTCAGAGCTGGCTGCAGACCATCCTGACCCGAAGTCTCCACCATACGGAATCACGTGTTGCACTACAAAACCAATATCAATTGTGCAGAGTTTAAAATAATCCTTACAGGCGGGAAGAGTGGGGAACTAAATACTTTTAAGAGTCAATCATAATTAAAAACCATCCCAGACAGCCTCCACACAGCTGTTCAGAGCATAACCAGTTGTTTCTTTATATTTTGGTCAGAACTTCAACCTTCTTCCTCTTTTAGATGTTTTAGTTTCTTTTTTAACTCAGTTTAGGTAGGTTGCGTCCGTCGTTATTATGAATTTTAAATGATTAACTAAATTTTTTTTCGTTTTGATAAGATTTTAAGTGATTTTCCTGTGTAAATTGCAACGTTGAAAATGCAATAAAGTATTGCGAATTGCCTTTGGTAAAGTAAACTGTTGTTCCTAGATACGTACTGCCTTTTCCTGGGTTCCCTCTTGGTAGTTACTATGAAGCTTACAGCTATATGACCTGATATACGAATATATGGCTAAATATACATAAATTATAAGTATATATATATATATATATATATATATATATATATATATATATATATATATAAATGTATGCGTTTAAATAATTGGAAAACGTGAAAAAATTACAAACCAAATTCCACCAGCAGAAATGCTTGGATAAAAAATCAAAACACGAACATTCAATCGGTTAAAAAGGCCTTTGCCACAAGGGAAGAGTAGGTGGACCTCTATTGATAGACACCAGCGCGTTATTCATTAATCTTGTTTTCGGTCGACACCTAACTTGGATTATTTCTTACTCGAAAACATCAAGCGTTTCGCCTTTGTTGTCTTTTGGACCAGACTTAACAGTAATCCTTAAAAATCTATCATTTTTATCTATCTTTTTTAAATAAAAATGGCTGATTCTTAATCAAAATGTCAATCATAAAACTTGAGGGGCACTAAAATTCATTTTAGCACATTACAAAAGATTACTTTTTAAATATTTGTTCAGTTAATAGAATGATTATAATCTCTGTAGCGAACTAATACTCAACTGTTGTCTTGTGCATTTCGTATGTGTTCATTGTTTATGCCATTCAGTTGCTTATCCAGTTTGTTTTGTTTGTTTGTATGGTGTTTTTACGTTGCATGAAACCAGCGGTTATTCAGCAACGGGACCAACGGCTTTACATGACTTCCGAACCACGTCGAGAATGAACTTCAATCACCAGAAATACACATCTCTTACCGCTCAATGGAATACCTGAGAATTTCTTATCCAGTGATTTACAGGTCATGTAAAGGATAATATTAGTTTTTGTTCAGGTTCATTATAGACTCACCTCTGGTCATTAACCCATTTTTTATACGGAACACTGACGTGACCATCATCAGAAAATAAAATCCTTTATGACGATCCTTCAATCACTGCACATTTGTGCTTCAATGCAGAGCCAATCATTCCCTGACAAGAGCCTTCGATTACTTTGATTTGCTCCTCTTTGATTCACCATTTCATCCGACCGGTTCCTTTCAATTGGGGTTCGTGAGAGACTGAAGCCAAAATCACCTTTCAGCCAACAGCTAATCATTAAGCGCATTCGATGGTGGTTATCAGAATGTCCGATGTTTATTTGTCTTGGCCTTTGGGAACCGTGCAGGATGTTGGTTATTTCACATCTAAAAGAGAAAGAGGTTAAGTAAAAGTTAAAGTGCAGGATCAAATATAAACAAACAACTGGGTATGATATGAATAAGAATGTAGAGGCTTTCTGGGATGGTAGTGTTAATTATGATTGACTAAGGTAGTTAGATTCCACCCCGCTGCCTACCTCCCTCTTCTTGCGTGGAAGGTATGAGTTTTTAAATCTGCATAATTGATGTTGGTTTTGCAGTGCAAAATTGATGTAGGTTAGTAAGGAAAATCAGATGAATGGATATTAGTCTGAAAGCTAATATCATATTCTCCGTGGAATTGGGTTTGGGAGGAACATTAAATTTAGGCTCCAGTAAATTCGAACATAAAGTTGGAAAAAAATTTGGCTGAAGCAGAGAGTGGAGACGCATGAATTCAAAATATTCCTGTGATGTTGAATATAGAGGATATAGACTGATGCAGATTCTGAAGACGGAACGACATTAAAGTAGAAAATGTTCCTGTAAAAGGTCGGCACAAAGGAACTTTGTTGATATCGGCAGAATGACAGAATTGAGAATATAGAACTGAATATGGAATTTAGACCATAGGCCAAGCACTGGGGCCTAAGAGACCATTCAGCGCTGAAACGGAAACTGGCGGCAAAATGGTTGATAGGTGTAACAGGAGGAAAACGTTGCAGTTACACTACGAAGCCATTGTTAGGAGAGGGTGGAAAGTAAGATGGGAAAAAGAGACTATGAAAGGAGGTACAGTAAAAGGAACGAAAAGGGTTGCAACTAGGAGCCGAGGGCATGCTGCAAAAAACCTTAAGTAATGCCTACAGTGTACTGGATGAGGTGCACTGACAGCACTATCCCCTACGGAGCAGTAATGACAGGAACGCATTAAAATCTTTTTCATCCAACGCAGAATATAATCGCAAATGAAAAATACAGCTTGTAGAACTAGCTTTTTAGAAGTACGTTACCTCAACTATCATTTGAATTTCATGAAAATAAATCAACAAGGAGATATGTCGAAGATGTATATCAGATATAAATGAAAAAAAAAAAACGGGTAAGTAGGAAACGAAATGATACTATATGTTTTCTAAAAAGTAGCCTACTGTATTGAGAAGGAAACTCTCTACATTTGTTCGTTGAAATTTTCTTCTCCGGTGCTCGTATTAGCGCTTGTTCCTTGTATGATAAGGCGCCCTATGAGGTAATGTTAGACTAGCTATAATCTATACGCTAAGTCGGTTGGTATTGCACTTCCATCTTCAATGGAGTGTCTGGGGTTTTGTAGATCACTTACGAAGTCGGTATTATCTTTACGACGAATGTGTTAAACTCATGGTTCGGTGAGGTTCTTGTAGAAAACACTAAGTATAAAAATAGATATAATTTCTTCTGAAGTTTTACATGGTGAAGATCAGATATGATTGTACAAGTCTTCTAATAACGATAGCTTGATCGCTTCTGCCAATGATGATGGCTAATCCTATTCCTCTACATGATAAAGCTTAGGTAAAGAGGTACAGGTCTTCTAAAGACGATCGCTACCTCTGTTCTGCTTGTCTACCATCTCTGTTACAAGTTATGAAGGAACAGACAGTAGTTCGAAACATAATGAACATACTATCAGATGACATAGTTTCATACGAACACACAATCAAATGAGACACGCTACAGATCACGTAGGGCGGTAGTTGTCTCAAGCAAGGGAGCTTGGACTAATGTTTATAAACAATTGAATGACTACAGGTGACGGCATGTTATCTTAGCCTACATACTTATTGTATACGTCATCTTTAGCGTCTCTAGTCTGATCACATTCCTGCAAGCAATCCGGTTGACCTCTTTAGTTTTAGAACTTTTAATTTTATATATGGACTAACATTCCATATTTTTATTATGTAAACACTTACATTAGCTCGGTCAGCTACCAAAACCAGCTACTGAATATTACTCAAACTTGACTTGCATTTGACTTATAGGAGTGTGATACAGACACTATGTGAATATATATATATATAAGTAAATAAAAATTCATGGTGTACATGAATTGATTCAAGTAATAAAATATAAAACAATGATATTGGTAAATAATAGTGATCACAGGATATATAATGATACAGTTTTTCACTTCATCTCATTAAGATACATATGCTACAGAAAATACTAATGTACTCTGATAATTGCATAGAATGAAGATTAACATGATAAAAATCATATTTTAACTGATAAAAATTTTCATATATGAATTGATAACATTATTGAATGTTTATGCTAACTGTTATATATCTGATTCATTAATTCATATACTAACTCATAAATAACTGCAGATATTGGTATGATAAAAGGTAACAGATTGATTATAGGCTACCTGATTTGTTTATACATATGTATATGGATTCATATAATTATGATTAATATATGTGCACTTTAAATAGATTCCTATTGCGTACACCGCAAAGATATATTTAGATTCTGTTATTTATGATCATTTATATAAGAAGATTCCTATTGCGTACACGCAAAGATATATTTCGACTCTGTTATTATGATCAATTATATATATAGGATACATGATACTTTATATATATAGGATACATGACCGAGGTTATACTACTTCACTTTTAACTAGCTTTCGAACAAACTATTCGTTCCATTACCACAGTTCCAGACAACCACCTTTAGCCAAAATGAAACGGCCTTTTTCAATGGTTAAAACAAGGGGGAAAATTTGCCTGGGCGGGTCCAACATTCTATATTGCGCTCATACTTATTCTCTGCATCCTAAGCTACACGATTACGTTCGCGATGAATAAAAAAAAAACATCCCCAGCACGAGTCCTTCGCCAGCAAAGTAGAGTTGAATATCCTTCGGGTCGTAATTGTCGGAAGTATGTCCCTTTTGTAGTCGAATTCCGACAACCGCTGGAGCGTTCCGCATTAAAACGAGATTAACGACGAGATACGGTGTCGGTCGAAGAAGTCCATGAAATTCCTTTCACATTGTAGGCGGTTGTTACTTGACTGTAGTCGTCCGCGTGCGACGAACGATTTTTGAAGTTGCTATGTGAAACTCTCGTACTGCAGGATACTGTAACCAACCGTTCCATTAATCAGCCTGCAAGTGAAATTATACTTGTCACAAGGGCAAAGTAAATTCAGACGACATCCAAATACAGGGGAGGGGAGAGAGCCATTTAGACCAGACTTAACCCACATGAATTCGCTGATATTTTGGAATTCAAAAGAGTCCGTTGTACAAACTTTTTTATCCATGGCATTAACAATGAGTGAACCTATCCAGGTCTATGATGACTTGTAAAAATATCCAGAATTATAAAAAATAAATAGATATCATTACGAATCTCAAAGAAAATTCGATATTACTGGTAGTAAGTTACTAGACAAAGAAGTGGAAAACGGAGCTATTTGTAAGATTGCCAGGCAACATAAGAGTCAAAGAGAATATTAATCATGATTCTATGTGCCCTAACAAAAGTTTCATATTCAATTTTCTCGTGCGCATCCTCTGAGGTTAACTTTTAAAACATTATTAATAGGTAGGAGATGCAACGAAAAACCCACTATGTAACTAATTTCTATATAAACTTTGGGTTTTTCAAGAAAATGTGACATTTTCCCATGAATGTTTTACTTGAATTGTAATAAGCTAATGTTGCAAGTAAATAATCCATATCCATATCGTGATACTTCTAAATGTCTATGAGGTTCAGAAAAAAAAATTAATTCATTTTGTTGTTATAGAAATTCTATTTGCTTATTTTGTTTATTAATTTTAAAATGATTGCAAGTTGCATTGCGCATACCGATAGACACTTGTACCTAACGTTTACCTTGCCCATGAGAAGTTCGGGCTAAGCATTCCTTTCTCCAGTCAATCTGCTTTTGCAAGCAGAGACGACACACAGATGAAGCCTGTGTAAGCAGATTATTGAGGTTAAAAGGAACAAATGCTGATACGGCAATGATGACGTCGTCACTTGGCAGGAGATTGCTCTCAGCCAGCTAAGAGTTACGTTACTTGCTGTAAGAGATACAACTTTAGTATTTTCAAATGATATTTTAGTGTTTTAATTCTCCACCCGCATGAGAAGAATGTCTGAAAAAAAAAAAAACAACAGTACCACCAAAAAAATTGAACAATATATTAGTTTCATGTTGGGAAAACTGCATAATTGTAATTATGTTAAATTAAATATTCCTTATTCAAACTATATGAAAAAGGTTTCCATACAAATTCTATATATATTATTAGCCCTGTATAAGATTCATATAGGATTATTCCATAGATAACATTTTCACTTCTAGACTTCCTGACTTTAAAATCTCTTTTATTTTATTTTATTTATTTTATTTATTATTAGTTTATTTATTTATTTATTTATTTAATTTTTTTTTCATTGACTACGAATATAAATCACCGGGACAGACAATATGTCAGTAGATTTTGGATATGTGTTTGAACTTTAGCTTATTTGTCATTACTAAAGCGTTAAGTTAGAGTTCAAATCTTTACGCATATATATTTGGATATTTAATT
>NC_087219.1:57231408-57259513 GCF_015104395.2 Macrobrachium nipponense | reverse complement strand
GTCACATCATCATCCAGTAGGGCTTGCATACGTGATATGTAGTCAGCTTTATCTAAAATATCTATACTATTTGACTTATCAGCTTTTGTAATGTGCATAGTATTGTCCTTTTTAAGATCGATCAAACTTTTCTTATAGAGAGCAGAAAGCTTTCGATGACCTGCACAGTCCTCCTTGTCAATCTGACTATAATTACACACATTGACCATAGAAAAACTTTGTTTTTTGACTGGCATTTAATAGCTTGTTTGAAGATGGGTGGTTGGCTCTTCACATTATCCCTCGTTCTCCAACGGCAAACCAGCTAATCGCCTAGATCTCCGATGTGGCGGTTCGTCTCTTGAACCATTTTGTCTGTTGTTCATAGCAGCTTGGGCGCCTGCAACAAGGGGCACAGGGTATGTCCCTGTAACCTGATCGATTATTGGTGTTATTACTCTGCAAGCTTTCTTTGTTATAATCTCGTATAAAATGACAGCAAATTATTTAATTTAAAATAAAATCTTACTGCATAAAGGCTTCATTACCTTCCATAGAGAGACCCTTGTTAATAATTGTTCCTTCCACCAACCTTCTAATACCTGTATCTTTACTACTGAAATTTACTTTTGACTCCCCCAAGCTGCTATGGACAACAGACCAAATGATTCAAGAGACGAATCGCCACCTCGAAGATCTAGGCGATTAGCTGGTTTGCTGTTGGAGAACGAGGGGATAACGTGAAGAGCCAACCACCCATCTTCAAACAAGCTATTTATAAACAAGTCAAAAAAAACAAAGTTTTTTCTTTGGTCAATGTGTGTAATTATAGTCAAATTGACAAGGAGGACCGTGCAGGTCATCGAAAGCTTTCTGCTTTGTATTTTCAATAACAAGATCAAACAGACATATTATTGTGGATTTACGTTTTCATTTTATTTTATTGACTCATGTGATTATGATTTTTCTTTGAATACCTTTAATGTTAAGCATGAAAGTAACTTCCCTACTCACTATAAGAAAAGTTTGACCGATCTTAAAAAGGACAATACTATCCACATTACAAAAGATGATAAGTCAGATAGATGTCTTTTCCCGAAATCTTTTAGAATCTGCCATAATACAACTTACTTCCATTGTAATTTTAATATTAGTCGTGGCCTGTTTCATTTAGACCCTTGTATTTGTTACACATTTAAGAATGACCTCAAAGATATAATTACAGACTTAAATACAAATTAGTTGCCTTAGAGACATATTTTTTTATATGTATGTTTAATATGTTTTTGTGAATAAGTTTTTGTTTACCAAAGATCTGAGTGTGGTCAGCTGCCGCCCTGTATATTCCTTTAATTGTCTTGTCCCTGTGTCTGAGCAGTTGGACTTTATCTTTTTGTTCTTAAATTGTACCCATGTTTATGATTGCTTGGAAAGGTTACTCATTCTCCAGGTGTGCTGGATTCTAGGTACTAATCTCCTTATAATCCCTATCTGTCACATACTACCTTTCCTATACTCTAAGTCAGTTTGTCTGCTAAGTAAAGGACGTTGAGTCGAAAGATCTTGCAGAAACTCTGTTGTTCATCTTCCCTTCGTGGCTTATATCTCTATTTATATATACATATATATGAAATTTCTTGTGGGGCTTTTTTTACACGTATTTATTTACCTTTTCAATTTCCTATTTAATTTTATACGGCGTCAATGACATAGATGTTGTGACGCCAGTTCTGATAGTCACAAATCAACCAGTCGAGGAAGTCATTCATTAAAAAGACTGGTTAGAATGGTGTGGCCCGGGTGCAGATTCCCAAGATGTATACTGGCATTGCATCTGCCCCGATTTTTTGCCATCCCCCTTAGGTTAGGTTAGTTCAAAGAACAGTTGTGTAATTTGGGTGTGGCAAACATAAGGAGATGATTCTTAAGAAGATTCCTTGGTTAGATATGGCATCCCACTTTTTCAGGGAGAGTTCAGAATTCTGTTACAGTTCGGGAATATGTGGCCAGGGTAGCAATGGGGCACAACGAAGGAAAAAAAGTCACAAACAGAAGAAGAGATACCCATTTTTCACTAGAAAAATACTGGAGGAGTTCCCTCCAAGCTCTTGCCGGGTGCGGACGTATACTTTGACTGCTCTCGTCACCGGCTTTTCCTTGTTAGTGACGCGCCTTCAGCATTGGATTATAGAAAGGAATAATGGAAAACATGGCAAGTAAACCTCGTATCCTTAGACGTGTCGATTCAGTTGGATTACAATTTACATCTACTGTAACCTATGACTCGGCATGTGATGTCATTTTTGACATGTTAAATATCCAAGACACGGAAATCGTCGGATTTCAACTAATGCCTCCTAACAGAGGAGTTGTTAAGTATGCAGATAAAGGATATTTTGAGAATTTCATATTGAATAACGAAGATAAAACATTCAAAGAGGAGCCCCGTTTGAAATGCAGAATGGCATTTTAAAGAATGTTCTGAGTCGTTATGGGAAAGTTTACGATATCAGAAATAACATTTTTTGTACATGGAAAAGGTAAAAATCTACTTAGTGGTGTGAGGACTGCAAAAATAGATATCAGAGAGAACATTCCTTCATCCATAAATATATGTGGATTTAAGATTAACTTCATATACAGTGGGCAGAAAAAAACCTGCCATAAATGTGGCAGTTCCGCGCATTTGGCCGTAGGTTGTAAAAAGAGTGAGAGCAAATATCCAGTCGTATGACTTACAAGGTTTTCCTGTTTTGGAACTTGTGCATAAAGGGGATGTGGTTGCTGAAAGTGAAAAAAAATAACACTGGAGGTAAGGAAAATGAAGGTACTAATCAATCTGGCATCGCCTGCCTAATTCGTCATCAGACCATGATACAAATCATGTAAAATCAGATAAAGGAAATGTTAATGAAGATATACTGATGGATAACAATGAGTTAAGTGATAGTATCATGGTGCGTGAGGCTACGTTTCTATGCCTGACTGATTCCCCCTCTACATAATGAATGCCTTGTGATAAGGATCCCTTATTAAATTTATCACCCATTTCATGTCCCTTGTATTCATCAGTAGTTAAATCGTCCTGTTCTCGTCTTCCACTTGATGAAGGAAACTTAAATGTAATAACTACTTGTGCATCGGTCTATGAACCAAACATTGATGACATGGACACTGAAAATGTCAGTGGATGTTTTAATTTGCAAGAAAATACCCATGAAAATGATGAAAAGTCAGAAGGGAAATGGAATATAAAATTTGAAGAAGATGGTAAACTGAAGCTGGTTAAGGAAGGAAATCAGCAACAATTGAAAAAGAAACAACGCATATAATCCTATATATCACAATGTCTTTAACTGTAGCGACATTAAATGTTAATGGTTTGTGACACAGACAAGCAACTGAAATTACAAGCGATGTTAAACTACCAAAAAATTGACGTACTTCTTTTGCAGGAGCACAATTTGAAAATGTCTCAATCTTTGTTGGATACTTTCAATATGTTTAAAATAATTTCCAATCCCACAGTGTTATTCAAAGGAGGCACGTTAATAATGGTAACTAAAAGAAAACAAATTGAGATTGTTAACCAAGAAACAGATGTGGAAGGACGTATTATTGGTAAACAGATACGTTATAATAACTCTGAATTCATCATTGTCAATGTTTACGCTCCTTCTGGGGCGAATAATATTAGTTAAGGTTAGGGAAGACTTCTTTGCTCAGACCTTACCCTTTTATATGAGGCACAGGGTAGACAACATCATTTTAGGAGGAGGTTGTTACCGACAGAGGCAGTAGTCATCCAAGTCACCATATAATGTCAAAAACGTCGTTATCTTTAATCAGACAATTAGGTTTAAAGGATACTTACTACTTTCGAAAAGGATTACCTGAATACACTTTTGTAAGAAAAAATTATGGATCTCGCCTTGACAGGTTCTACTTAAGACGCATTTTTGATAACATTCGTAATGTAACTACAGTACCAGTCTCTTTTTCAGACCATTGCATGGTCGTTATGGAAATTAACTGTGGAATATACCACAAGGAATCAATAATCTTTTTAGTACTTTTTGGCATTATTTGAAAAACAGCAAAAGTCAATTTGAAAATTTGTTAATTTGGTGGGACTGGGTGAAGAAGGAATGTCAAAAGTGGTTGATAGCTTTATCCAAAAGGATTAACAATGAAAAATATGGTCTTATAAATCTATTACAGGCGAGCCTGAGAAAATTGTATTTAAAACATGATTGTAGTACGGAAAAATACCTAAATATTCAATCCATAAAAGGCAAAATTGAAAGTATTAGGAATGAAATTATGGAAGGAGTGAAAATTCGAAGTAAGATGGATCAGCTGAATAAAGGGGAGAAAGTGTCGTCTTTTTTATTAGGAAGGGAAAAAGTAAATAATTTCTTTAAATAAATTAATCTTAGAGAATGAAAAGAAACTCGTGTCCCAAAATGAATTACGGTCTCATATTGCTAATTATTATAGCAGTTTCTTTAAGAAGCCGGAAATGTAGAAAGAAGGATATGAATTATTTTCTTAGCAAGATGGACAATGTATTAGATGAGCATGATAGAAAAATTCTCAATGAAGGAAAAATTGTGACGAAGTAAGGAAAGTTCTTCCATCATTTAATAAAAATAGAACTCCCGGTAGAGACGGTCTTTCCATTGAATTTTATTTTACCTTCTGGGATATTATAAAGAGTGACTTTACAGAGGTATTGAAATACATGAAAACACATTATGAGTTGTCGGTATCCCAAAACTTAGGTGTGATTAAACTAATCCCAAAATCAGGAGATTTGTCAAAATTAGAGGAATGGCGTCTTATTACTTTATTAAATACTGATTACAAAATATTAACGAAGATATAAAAGAACAGGCTTCATTTAGTGATTGATAAGGTGGTCTCCAAACTTCAATTCTGCGTTGGCTCTGGTGAGTCAATTGTTTATTGTAACAATATTATAAGAGATATGATTCATTATGTCAATAATGAGAAATCAAAGGCAGCCTTGCTCAGTCTAGACTGGTCTAAGGCCTTTGATAGAGTGAAGATCGATTTCCTGTTGAAGGTTATGCAGAAATGAGGTTTTCCAGTGGAATTCATTAAAATCACCGAGACACTCTTTAAACAACATAGAGCAGTTATTAGTATTAATGGCACTTTATCCCGTGAATTTGAAGTCCAAAGATCTGTTAGACAAGGATGCCCTTTGGCCATGGTTCTATTCTGCGTTTTTCAGGCAGCTTTTTATAAAGCCATCCAGAACGACAGTGAGGTGCAGGCTCTTGATCTTCCTAATAAGGTGATAATTAAAGTAATAGGTTTTGCACATGACTCAAATATATTTATCACATCAGATAACGCTTTAACAAAATGTATTGAAATTGTGAATAAATTCGAAAATGCAACTGGAACATTGCTTAACAAAAAGAAAACTGTTATCATGGGTCTTGGCTTGTGGTCTGACAGAACTAATTGGCCAATTTCATGGATTCGGTCAGTAAAACAAATAAGGATCTTAGGTATATTCCATCAGAATAACTATGCAAAAGTGTGTGAAGAAAATTGGTTACCTATTGCTGAAAAAGCGCAAAAAACAGTTAATATGTATAAGCCTAGATTTTTAACCTTATTTCAAAAAGCCACAATTGTGAATTGTTTAGTGTTATCCAAGGTGTGGTATGTAGCTCACACACTCCTACCTAGTAAGTTACATATTAATAAAATTAATGCAATATTATACCAGTATATGTGGAATGGTAAATATCATCCGATAAGAAAGGATACACTTTGCCTGAGTAAACTAAATGGTGGTATAGGAATAATTGATGTTTATCGAAAAGCATATATGATCTTTTGTAAAACTGCTCTCAATATGTATAGCGCTGATACTGGTTTAACTCGATATTTTTACTACATAAGAGTATCCTTCTTAATTAACTATTGAGTTGTTAACAATAGTGCATTAACAACTCCGTGCTTTTACTCTTCATTCATAGATTTCTTAAGGCGTATACATAAGCTATTAAATCTTCCAGTGCTATCTAATAAAGCCTAAAATTGAACAAGCATTTCCATTACATAATTGGTAAGGAATCTGAGAAGTGTTAGACAGTCCGTTTATCTCCCCGGATGAACGTGATATTTTATTTAGATATTTAGTCTAAATTGAAAGCACTAAATATAAAAGAGACAGATGCATGTGCACATTGTGGCTGTAGAGAGGATGTTTCATATTTTCTGGTTTTGTGACCAGATTCAACAGGTATTAAAATTTTTTAAAACAGCCTTGATTTCATTATATAACTTAAGAAACCAGAGTTTTCTTCATGTTCTTCTGTTTGATTTCAGTTTAATACTAGTAAAGACCATAATTGTGCTGTAGTTCTCATTATTGATTATCTATTAAGGGTATGAAATGGGAAAAGACAAAATATAAGAAGTAACGTTTTATTTAACATTCTAAAACATTAAATGGAATCTTCGGAAAAAAACTGTTACTAGAGAATTATAAGTTAAAAATAAACAACTTGTTCCCTACGATGTATATTAAAAAAAACATTTTAAATGTTAATGACAAACTGTTGTATTTGGTTATAGGATTAAGAATATTGTTATTAAATAAAAGTAAATGTTATATGATGAACATTTATAAAATGCCAACTATGTAAATGCCAATTATGTAAATGCCATAACATATCTGTAAATTTGATTTAATGTATTTCTCTAATAAAAAGAAAGAAAAAAAAAGAAAAATACTGTAATTGGGCCCTCTGAGTTATTGTGTCATTTTATTTCCCTGTGGAATAAAATAGTTCATAATTCCTACCGAACGCTCAATCATTTGGATTACATACATGCGGAAAAATAGACGCCCTTCAAAGGGCTGCAGTTTATAAAAAAAAAAAAACAAACAAACAAACAAACAAACAAACAAACAAATAGAAAACCCAAACCCGGGGGAACAATCGCCATATCACTAAGATTATATTCTTATTCTTATCAAAAGGGTTACAAAAATAGACTCGATCATACTTCCGCTTGTCAAATGAAAATAAACGACAATTTTAGGACGAGTCCAACTAACATGCCCTACTTGCTTATAAATTCTTTAAGGCAGCTGGATTTTCTAATTGATTTACCCGTTTCACCAACACAGAATTTGTCTCAGGAAGTGCAAGGAATTTACCATACGCTTCCGTTTGTAATGCCAAGAAAAGTTCCATTTATGTCCCACTAACACCAAACTTTTAAACAAAAGGTGGGTGTTTTTCATCAGTACAGTATGGCACAACTACTACTATCCTCTTCAGACCCGGTATGGTATAGTTTTTCGGGAATATCTCCAAGGCTTTCAGTCGAACAGTGATGACATTCTGGGTGGGACCCAACCAAAACAAAAAAAAAAAACGATTGTTTACCAACCACTCCCACCATACTTTCTTTTATAATGTTATAGGAGTTAGATAAATTTATATACTATAGGCGTATACTCTTATGATTTTAAGTGTTAGTCAGGACCCAAACATCTGAGCAGAGGTTCGGATAAGTCGACTTACTGCCCTCCCCTTCGTCAGTTCCCCCCTTCCCCCAATATGGATAACATCTGCAGATTCGTAAATAACAATCAGCATAACACCAAAGTTCCCTTCAAATATGTCGACACCTTCAGAAATGGCTTAATAAGAAACAATAATCACAGTGATCCTACAGTCCCAGGTGTAAATGAAATACCATTCAGAGATTTTTAAGGGAAATATTTTGGCGAAAGTGGGAGGCGACTAGACAAATAAGTATATCTTTAACCAGACCACCGAGCTGATTAACAGCTCTCCTAGGGCTGGCCCGAAGGATTAGATATTTTTACATGGCTAGGAACCAGTTGGTTACTAAGAAACGGGACCTAAAGCTCATTGTGGGTTCCGAACCACATTATATCGAGAAATTAATTTCTAATCACCGAAATTAAATTCCTCTTATTCCACGCTGGCAGAGCGGGGAATCGAACTCAGGACTACCGAATCGGTAGACGAAGATGTCAAACACTCGTCCAACGAGGAACTGGGAGGGGGTTAGAGACAAGTCTAGGGGAACACAAACGGGCCTTCTCAATGCACGTACAAAACAATGCCATAGTGACGCATGCCTTTGATAACGATAACGACCATAGACCACACTGGAATGGGGCGAATATTATCCATAAGAGTAACAACGTCAACACAAGACGGTTAGTGGAAGGTGCCGCTATAGACATAGAGGACTCTTTTGGAGGACGACGACCCGATTGTCAATTTTCATATTGTAAAGAGCAGAGGCTGGCAGACCAAGTAAGGAACATAAAGAAAAAGAACTGGCTCTCCCCAACAGAAAGAGAAGAACTGGAAAGGGAAATGGCACACGACAACGAATTATACGAAGACGAACTGAGAGACGATGCCACAGAAGACGACAGGGATGATGAGGTATCAAACAACGACACACGAAGAAACACCGACGAAGTAACAGAGAGGACGGAATGGGTAGAAAAGATTAGACAATGGATGGAGTCAGATACAGAGAGAACAAAGATCCCCTCCATGAAAGCCTACAACACCAAGAAATTAAGGGAGAAAACAAGTGAGGTCAATGAAATAATGGGCATAATACACACCACCAGTATCACAGAAACAAATAACTTGGCATATGCAGGAGCAAGATTAGTAGCAGAACTGATGGGGATTCGAACACCACCACCACCAGCACAACCAACCCAACAGAAACCAAAACAGCAACCTCCTTAGAAAAGGCGCCTGGAAAAGCAAATCATGGTGATGAGATCTGACTTGAGTAAACTGAAAGAGATGACAGAAAAAAGGCTAAGAAGCAAGAAAACAAGGGAGGAACTCAACGAGAAATACAAAGCACAAGAGAGGGGACTAAACAACACAATAGAAGATGTAAAACAGAGGCGTAAGGCCAAAGCACATAAGATCCAACGGTACATGAACAGGAATAAGGGATACCAACAGAACAAACTATTCGGAACCAACCAGAAAAGACTATACAGCCAACTAAGAGGGGAAGACAACCACCCACCCAGAAATTCCTGAAGCTGAACCAAGTAAGCGATTCTGGGAAAACATATGGAGCAATCCGGTATCACACAACAAACATGCAACATGGCTCCAGGAAGTCAAGGAAGAAGAAACAGGGAGAATAAAACAAAGATTCACAGACATCACGACAGACACAGTCAGACACCAACTAAAGAAAATGCCAAACTGGAAAGCCCCAGGTCCCGATGAAGTCCATGGATACTGGCTCAAAAACTTAAAGGCACTACACCCACGAATAGCAGAACAACTCCAGCATTGTATCTCAAATCACCATGCACCCAAATGGATGACCACAGGAAGAACATCCTTAGTACAAAAAGACAAGAGTAAGGGAAATATAGCCAGTAACTACAGGCCTATCACCTGCCTACCAATAATGTGGAAGTTACTAACAGGTATCATCAGTGAAAGGAGACAAACACCATCCCCCACCAACAGAAAGGCTGCAGAAGGAAGTGTAGGGGCACAAAAGACCAGCTCCTGATAGACAAAATGGTAATGAAGAACAGTAGGAGAAGGAAAACCAACCTAAGCATGGCATGGATAGACTATAAGAAAGCCTTCGACATGATACCACACACATGGCTAATAGAATGCCTGAAAATATATGGGGCAGAGGAAACAACCATCAGCTTCTCAAAAAAACTACAATGCGCAACTGGAATACAGTACTTACAAGCTCTGGAATAAGACTAGCAGAGGTTAATATCAGGAGAGGGATCTTCCAGGGCGACTCACTGTCCCCACTACTCTTCGTAGTAGCCATGATTCCCATGACAAAAGTACTACAGAAGATGGATGCCGGGTACCAACTCAAGAAAAGAGGCAACAGAATCAACCATCTGATGTTCATGGACGACATCAAGCTGTATGGTAAGAGCATCAAGGAAATAGATACCCTAATCCAGACTGTAAGGATTGTATCTGGGGACATCAGGATGGAGTTTGGAATAGAAAAATGCGCCCTAGTCAACATACAAAAAGGCAAAGTAACGAGAACTGAAGAGATAAAGCTACCAGATGGGAGCAACATCAAACACATAGATGAGACTGGATACAAATACCTGGGAATAATGGAAGGAGGGGATATAAAACACCAAGAGATGAAGGACACGATCAGGAAAGAATATATGCAGAGACTCAAGGCGATACTTAAGTCAAAACTCAACGCCGGAAATATGATAAAAGCCATAAAACACATGGGCAGTGCCAGTAATCAGATACAGCGCAGGAATAGTCGAATGGACGAAGGCAGAACTCCGCAGCATAGATCAGAAAACCGGAAACATATGACAATACACAAAGCACTACACCCGAGAGCAAATACGGACAGACTATACATAACACGAAAGGAAGGAGGGAGAGGACTACTAAGTATAGAGGACTGCGTCAACATCGAGAACAGAGCACTGGGGCAATATATGAAAACCAGTGAAGACGAGTGGCTAAAGAGTGCATGGGAAGAAGGACTAATAAAAGTAGACGAAGACCCAGAAATATACAGACAGAGGAGAATGACAGACAGAACAGAGGACTGGCACAACAAACCAATGCACGGACAATACATGAGACAGACTAAAGAACTAGCCAGAGATGACACATGGCAATGGCTACAGAGGGGAGAGCTAAAGAAGGAAACTGAAGGAATGATAATAGCGGCACAAGATCAGGCCCTAAGAACCAGATATGTTCAAAGAACAATAGACGGAAATAACATCTCTCCCATATGTAGGAAGTCCCATACGAAAAATGAAACCATAAACCACATAGCAAGCGAATGCCCGGCACTTGCACAGAACCAGTACAAAAAGAGGCATGATTCAGTGGCAAAACCCTCCACTGGAGCCTGTGCAAGAAACATCAGCTACCTTGCAGTAATAAGTGGTACGAGCACCAACCTGAGGGAGTGATAGAAAACGATCACGCAAAGATCCTCTGGGACTATGGTATCAGAACGGATAGGGTGATACGTGCAAACAGACCAGACGTGACGTTGATTGACAAAGTCAAGAGGAAAGTATCACTCATTGATGTCGCAATGCCATGGGACACCAGAGTTGAAGAGAAAGAGAGGGAAAAAATGGATAAGTATCAAGATCTGAAAATAGAAATAAGAAGGATATGGGATATGCCAGTGGAAATCGTACCCATAATCATAGGAGCACTAGGCACGATCCCAAGATCCCTGAAAAGGAATCTAGAAAAACTAGAGGCTGAAGTAGCTCCAGGACTCATGCAGAAGAGTGTGATCCTAGAAACGGCACACATAGTAAGAAAAGTGATGGACTCCTAAGGAGGCAGGATGCAACCCGGAACCCCACACTATAAATACCACCCAGTCGAATTGGACGACTGTGATAGAGCGAAAAAAAAAAAAATAAAAAAAAAAATAATAATAATAATAATAATAATCTGCTACAGTTGTAGAATTCGTAAATTTCTACTCTTCGCTCCAATTATGCATGACTCAGCGACTTCAAAATCATGTGCAGGTAACTGACGAAGCAATTTAAGAAAAAAAAAAAAAGGTTGATAAATGAATCCCTCAGGAGGAGATAGCCAATATGATCACCATTGCAAACCAAATTTGCCGTTGACAATAAAGATCACCTCGAACCAAAACCGAGGTTTCTCAAAATGTGAGTCATTATCTAAGGTATGAAGAATAAGGGGTCCCTTATTCTGTATACCTTGTCCTTATCAAGTGGTTAATGGCGGGGGCTAGAAGGAGAGTAGTTAATAGGTCATTAACCGTTAATGTAATCACTACACACGGAAATGTTGATGTGCACAGCGTTTAAAGTAGCCATTAAGTTTCATAACACGAACCCTGAAGTGCAAAGACAAGAATGGAATGAAATGGAAATTGAGTGGAATGTAAAGTTTAGACCAAAGGCCAAGCACTGGGACCTATTAGGTCATTCAGCGCCGGAAAGGAAAGGGAGAGTAGGTAGGTATGACAGGTGTAACAGGAGGAAACCTCAAAGCCTTGTTGCACTAATAGATATCTGTTATGAGAGTGTGGATAGCAAGATGGAAGAAAGATGCCATGAAAGGAAGTACAGTAAAAGGAATAAGTCAAGTATATCTTAGTTTAACCAGACCACTGAGCTGACTGACAGCTCTCCTAGGGCTGACCCGAAGGATTAGACATTTTTACGTTGCTAGGAACTAACTGGTTGCTTAGCAACGGGACCTACAGCTCATTGTGGAATCCGAACCACATTATATCGAGAAGGGGGAAATGAATTTCTAATCACCAGAAATAAATTCCTCTGATTCCACGTTGGCAGAGCGGGGAATCTACCTCGCACCTACCGCATCGGTAGGGCTACACCATTAAAAAAAAACCCCCCACTCGTCCAACAAGGAATTACAGTAAACGGAATTTAAATGTCCACAGTGGGACAAAAATGATTCAATTTGTTTCGCTGAATAATATCCCTGATATCTTCCATGAAATAGCACCGAGTGCTTTCATTCATTCGTTTATCAGCCTGTAAATGAATGAGATTGTTACGTCACGATAACCTAATTATAATTGACAATGGAATGCCACACGAGGAAAGGAAAATAAAATTTCAATACAATATTCATTACACCATCTTTTTCCTTGGATCTCTTTGTTCTGATGCATTTTCCTAATTAAAGTGTAAAACCTTACATGTAAGGATATTGTTTAGAATAAATAGATATAACCCTATAACGTTAAAAATAATGCAAAAAAATGTAAATCTGTAATTCACGAGAGAAATTACATTTACATACAACGAAAAATAATTTCACATAAAACTCTCTTCCGCGCCAGTTCAGGTGATTGCTAATCTTTTTTTTTTTTTTTTTTAGGCAATATGAATGAATCATTTAACTATGTAACGTCTGTGTCTACAATATTTGTCGAATTGGTGGTTTAGCTTTATTCACCGTATTTAGTGTATTCATATTTGTGTCTAAGGTAAAAAAACCACTGGAATTTTTGATGAATAATTGCCGACAACTTCCTATTTCAGGGGACTCTTATCATTGTTATTCAAGACTGCTTTTCTTTGTGTATCTATTATACTTGGCTGCAATTTTTGCAGTCTATTTACCTCGTTAAATGGCTGCCATACATAACCAGCACGCTTATACATCCCATGAAGATCTTCCCTCAGATGAGAGATTAATGTCAATAAGTAAAAGCCGGTGCTGGCATAAGGATTTAAGACGGGTTTTAGACATCACTGATTCTCATCATTTTCCTTCCCGACCTCGTACAGGGTCCTTTGAAGGATCTGCTCTTTTGTTACCCCTTTCCTTCTCTTCAGCAGTGACCTTCACGAAAGCCTCTTTTATCCTGCTCTGTCATATGCACATGATACGACGATGAGGAGGAGGTCGCCTTCCTGCTTCTTAGCCCTCCCTGGTGGCTAACTGTAATTATCAGTCTCGCGGATGTTGTTACGATGCTTTTAATGTGGACCTGGAAAGCAGCTCTCTATGTTTGGGTACATAACCCGATTCCTATTTGTCATTTAAACACAAAACTACTTCTTTATCTCCTTATCTTTCTTTCTCCCCTGCAATGAGTAAGATTTTGTCAACGTAAACATCCACTTCTAATAACTTCTTATAAATAAAAGTAAATGTTTGCATTTTTTAGAAGTCTCACTACACGGGGTTAGCTAAAGCTGCCTCTAAGAAGAAGCATTCCCTCAATAAGTGTTGTTTGTACTTCTATCAGTATTCCATTCAGATTTATATTGGATTATTTGATCTTCATACGGAATAATACTCATATATCCGAGGGCTCTTGCCATTGGCAGGGCTTCATGAGAGAAGTTTATTACAAAATGTTTGCCATTTAATGTGACAAAGGTCTTTTAGGAACAGGCATATAACTACAGAAATTATAACTCCTAACAATATCTTTAATTCTCGCTTGCATTCACTTCATCTCCTTTGTAAGGTGGCAATTTTATGCGCATTCTGTAATTTGACTAAAGGCACAACTATCCTCCACAGTTTCTTCATTGTCTAATAAATATCAAATCTAGAACCGAAATGCCCTTAAAGAGGGTTCGTGTACCCATACATAATTCGTCTGCCCTATTTGTTGGCCAATAAAATGTGAAGCAGTCTTACTTTTTAGTAAAAAGCTAGGCCCACTGCCAATAACTGTGGAAACTGCTGCCTTGCAGTCCTACATTTTAGTAAAAACTAGGCCTACTGCCAATAACTGTGGAAACTCCTGCCTTGCAGTCCTACATTTTAGTAAAAAGCTAGGCCTACTGCCAATAACTGTAGTTGATGACAGCAAGGGCATGCGGTCGTAAAGACCCCCTTTGCCAAACATTAAACCATGCCTGGTGATGTCTTTGATAGAAGACATCGGAGAAGGCGCATCAGGCAACCGACCCCTTAATGTAGGGATAACGGTGGGAAAGAAGAAGAGGAGAATATGGAGCTCTTCATCCCAAAGCTTTCTTAAAATGCCTCGACAGACCTGTTAGAGGAGAAGGTTGGTTATTATCGCCTATGGAGAGTAGTTTTTTATGGCTATGATCACCTATGGAGAGTAGTTCATAAAAAAACTAAAGTTGAAATGAAGTCAACATTCTAGTGACAATTACTTTTTACGTAGTCTCGCCTTCCTCTGTTGCACATAAGTTTCAGGCAAAGGGCTATTATGAATCACTGATTGAGGCAGTTACTTTTCGTATATCTCTCAACTACAAAGGATCCGGCGGTGTTTATCGTCGAATATCCTGCAAATTTTTTTAATTTCCTTTATGTTAGGAAACATGGAACTACGAAGGAACCACAATTTCTTATTATACTCAGAAGCTATAAATTAATATGTATGAGTTCGCTAGCTTAACCCTCTTTAGCAAAAAGATGAACTAAACTTTAAGGGAACAAGGGGATGTAGCACTTAATTAATCTTGGCACTGAGGATAGGCAGGGGAATCAGGTTGAGAAGTTCAAACTTTGTAAGAGGTGTCATACATGCATCAGAATTCACCACACCAACTGGTATGGGAAGAGATATAGGCGGGAATAATTACACACGCACAAACACACACGCAGACATATATACATATATATATATATATATATAATATTATATATATATAGTTATATATATATATATGGGTATATTCTCTCTGATGCAATTCCTATTGAAGCTAATGACATTGCTTGCAGATACTATTTATGAAGACTTCGAATCAGTTTATACTTCTTCTATACTATTCAAAGTCTTGATATATAGATATATATATATATATATATATATATATATATATATATATATATATATATATATATATATATATTTCCATTGAAGTTAATGGCAACAATGATCCACTTAAGGACAATCCTCTCCTCTGTTAACACACCTGTTTATAATTGGCCAAATTCTTAATGCCTCTACTTGACCCTTTCACCAAGAACGAATTTACGAAAAAAAAACTCTTATGATTTCAAAAACGGAATTTTAAACAGGATTCGGACCTGTACATGGTCAATTTTGATGTTGAGTCTTTATTCACTAATGTGCCTGTGGAGTACACTATTATATTATTTTAAACAAACTCTTTTCCAATGATGATTCGGTTTATAACAATTCTAGGAGACTAATTGTTGAGCAGTACTAGTTCTATTAGGCAAGTGGAAGGGATAGCAATGATAAGCCCACTTAGCCCCAGATTTGCCAATATTTTTTATGAATTCCCTGGAGGAGTCCTTTTAGACCAATGTCCTCCTACCTATCGACCTTCATTTTATAGACGTCACGTGGATGACACGTTTGCCGTTTTTAGTCTGGATTTTAAAACCTGACTCGTTCCTCAATTCATTAATACCCAACAACCAAATATTAATTTCACAGCAGCTTAAAACACTACCCTTTTTAGATGTACAAGTTTTCAGAGCTGATGTTGAGTTTCATAACAGGAAAAGTACTTCTTTACAAGTCTAGGGATTATCCTTGTTATCCTCATTAATTTAGAATTAATTTGTCATATCCACTCTCCTCCACAGGGCGTTTTTCTTCGACATCTTCTTGGAGCGCCTTTCACGAAGAAATTAATTCCCTCTAACAATTTTCAAAAACGACAGTTTATCAGCAAATTACTTTCAAAAATCCCTCAAGAAAATTCTTCATTACAAATTACATTGTTCTCCATTGTTTGTATATAAAGCCCAGAAATTGGTTTTCTTTGCAAAATGTCCTTTCATTTACAATAATAAAATTTGATAAAAGTTAATTTTTAAAATTAAACAGAAATTTACCAACAGTTAATTTCAAAATTATTCCAAAAAACCCTCTAACAATAGTTTTTTTTTTTTTTTTTTTTTTGAGATATAAGGACACTCTGGCCCCCGTTTTTGTCGTCCAAAATCGTATATAAATAAACACGTCCCAAGTGTGAAAGTGGGAACTTACGTTGGATGCGCAAAAGAGGTTGCTGCAGATCCGAATCCGCTGTCACCAGGCAGTCAGTTTCAGAACTGGTTGCAGACATATCCAAACCAGAAGCCTCCACCATACGTAATCACGCGTTGCACAAATACAAAACCAATATCAATTGTGCAGAGTTTAAAATCATACCTTACAGCCAGGAAGAGTGGGGAACTAACTACTTTTAGAGTCCATCATAATTAAAAAAAACCATCCCAGACAGCTCCACACCGCTGTTCAGAGCATAACCAGTTGTTTCTTTATAATTTTCGTCAGTACTTCAACCCCCTCCCCCTTCCTCTTTTAGATGTTTTAGTTTCTTTTTTAACTCAGTTTAGGTAGGTTGCGTCCGTCGTTATAATGAATTTTAAATGATTAACACAATTTTTTTTCGTTTTGATAAAATTTCAAGTGATTTTCCTGTGTAAATTGCAGCCTTAAAAATGCAATGAAGTATTGCGAAATGCCTTCGGTAAACTGTTGTTCCAAGATACGTACTGCCTTTTCCCGGGTGCCCTCTTGGTAGCTACTATGAAGCTTACAGCTATATGACCATGAGATTAATGAATATTATAGGTAAATATACATAAAGTATATGTATATATATAAATATGTATGCGTTTAAATCATAGGAAAACGTGAAAAATTAAAAGCAAAATTCCACCAGTAGAAATGCTTGGATAAAAGAGCATTCGGTTTAAAAGGCCTTTGCCACAAGGGAAGAGTAGGTGGACCTCTATTGATAGACACTAGCGCGTTTTTCATTAATCTTGTTTTCGGTCGACACCTAACTTGGATTATTTCTTACTCGAAAACATCAAGCGTTTCGCCTTTGTTGTCTTTTGGATCAGACTTAACAGTAATATTTAAAAATCTATCATTTTTACCTATCTTTTTTTAATAAAAAAATGGCTGATTCTTAATCAAAATGTCAACCATAAAACTTGAAGGAAACTAAAAATTCATTTTAGCATATTACAAAACATTACTTTTTAAATATTTGTTCAGTTAATAGAATGATTATAATCTCTGTAACGAACTAAACTCAACTGTTGTCTTGTGCATTTCGTATGTGTTCATTGTTTATGCCATTCAGTTTCTTATCCAGTTTGCCTTGTTTGTTTGTATGGTGTTTTTACGTAGCGTGGAACCAGCGGTTATTCAGCAACGGGACCAACGTCTTTACGTGACTCCGAACCACGTCGAAATGTGAACTTCCATCACCAGAAATCCACATCTCTCACCTCTGAATGGAATACTCAGAATTTCTTATCAGTGATTTACAGGTCATGTAAAGGATAATATTAGTTTTTTTGTCAGGTCCATTATAAACTCACCTCTTGTCATTAACCCACTTTTATACGGAACACTGACGTGACATCATCAGAAAATAAATCCTTTATTACGATCCTTCAATCACTGCACATTAGTGCTTCAATGCACAACCAATCACTCTCTGACAAGAGCCTTCGATTACTTTGATTTGCTCCTCTTTAATTTACCATTTCATCCGACCGGTTCCTTTCAATTGGGGTTCGTGAGAGACTGAAGCCAAAACCACCTTTCAGCCAACAGCTAATCATTAAGCGCATTCGATGGTGGTTATCAGAATGTCCGATGTTTATTTGTCTTGGCCTTTGGGAACCGTGCAGGATGTTGGTTATTTCACATCTAAAAGAGAAAGAGGGTAAGTAAAAGTTAAAGTGCAGGTTGAATATAAACAAACAACTGGGTATGCCATGAATAAGGATGTAGAGGCTGTCTGGGATGGTTAGTGTTAATTTATGACTGACGAAGGTAGTTAGTTCCCACCCCGTCCCCGTCACCTATCTCCCTCTTCTTGCGTGAAAGGTATGATTTTTCTAAAATCTGCATAATTGATGTTGGTTTTGCAGTGCAACATTTATTTAGGTTAGTAAGCAAATTCAGATGAATGGATATTAGTCTGAAGGCTAATATCATATGCTCTGTTAAATTAGGTTTGGGAGGAACATTAAATTTAGGCTCCAGTAAATTCGAATATAAAGTTGTAAAGAAATTTGGCTGAAGCAGAGAGTGGAGACGCATGAATTCAAAATATTCCTGTGAAGTTCAATATAGAGGATATAGACTGATGCAGATTCTGAAGACGGAACGATATTAAACTAGAAAATGTTCCTGTCGGCACAAAGGAACTTAGCTGATCTAGGCAGTAATGACAGAACAGAGAATTTAGAACTGAATATGGAATTTAGGCCATAGGCCAAGCACTGGGACCTATGAGACCATTCAGCGCTAAAACGGAAACTGACAGTAAACTGGTTGATAGGTGTAACAGGAGGAAAACGTCGCAGTTGCAATACGAAGCCATTGTTAGGAGAGGGTGGAAAGTAAGATGGAAGAGACTATGAAAGGAGGTACAGTAAAATGAACGAAAAGGGTTGCAGCTAGGAGCCGAGGGCACGCTGCAAAGAACCTTAAGTAATGCCTACAGTGCACTGAATGAGGTGCACTGACAGCACTATCCCCTACGGAGCAGTAATGACAGAAAAACATTAAGATGTTTTTCATCCAACGCAGAATATAATCTTCTCTGCTGATGTCAATAGGAAAACTGAATGAAAAATACAGCTTGAAGATGTAGCCTTTTAGAAGTACGTCACTTCAAGTATCATTTGAATTTCATGAAAATAAATCAACAAGGAGATATGTCGAAGATGTATATCAGATATAAATAAAAAAAAACGGTAAGTAGGAAACGAAATGATACTATATGTTTTCTAAAAAGGAGCCTACTGTATTGAGAAGGATACTCTCTACATTTGTTCGTTTAAATTTTCTTCTCCGGTGCTCACTGGTTCTGGAATTTTCACTGATCGATTTTTCTTTTTCATCTTTTACTTCTTCGATGGTTTGTAAATCTCACCTAAAATCCTCTTTACATTCATTGTTATCTAGATTAGACTGGCCCTGTAAGATTTTTTTTCTTTTATCACTGGATCCACCCTATGAAAAAATGACACTCATGTCGACAATCTTCCTGAAAATAAGATAAATAAGGCCACGCTCTACAAAAAAATATTAAGTCAATGAAAACGAATGGAAGGCTATTTTGAGACGATAAAAACGCCACGACTGCTTCAGTTATCAGGTAAAGAGAAAACTTTTGACGGTTTCCAGTCCTTTGCGTTTTGTGTGTTTAAATTATTGAGCTGTCCCTTCGTATCGTTACGTGATCTGTTTTCCTCATTTTCCGTTATTTTTCTCCCGAACATTTCATTTAAATTGGTCTTCCAATTTTTGCAATTACTTTTCATTTACATTTACCAGGAACAAATTCGAGCAATTGTTCACCTTTCATGTTTCTCTTGCAAAATTTTTTTGTGTTATATTGAAAATACTGGAGCTCATGCAGTCCGAACGAATCTCTTTTCATACCTCAGAAGAAAGGACGTAAAGAACTACTTATATATACAACGATCACACGCCTACGTTCATTGTGTTGGCATAGTATGAACATCTTCGATATTTTGGTCACGGGCCAACAATCTATAAAGCTGAGATATGATCAATAAAATTGTAAACGAAAAACTCTTGGACTAAGTATATAAGAAACTGGAATAATTTTTATTAACTCATGATTTCCATCGTTTGTTAGGACAAAAAAGTTCCATTTATGTCCCACTAACACCAAACTTGAGCTGAATATAGAAAGTGAGAGTAAAAGGTTTGAAGGGTGTAACAGGAGGAAAACCTCACAGTTGCACAATGAATCGAGTGTTAGGAGAAGGTGGAAAGTAAGATGAAGAAAGAGAATATGAAAGGCGGTACAGTAAAAGGAATGAAAGCGGGTGCAGCTAGGGGCCGAAGGCACGCCGCAAAGAACCTTAAGTAGTGCCCCACAGTGTATCGCATGAGGTCTACTGACGGAACTTGACCCCTACGGAGGAAAGAGGCATTAGTAAATTGTAGAGGAAGAGACCAGCACCATAATAAAGTTACGAAGAAGTGACATGAAAATTTATTCCTCAAAAATAAACTCCCCTAACGTCAGATCTGATGAACTTCAGCAGAGCCAAAACTTCTAACATGAGAGGCAAAACATAATAATTCTAAAAATCAGAAACCTTTTAACATCTCAAAACTACTAGTACTGGAAAGACGGAGGATTAAGTATTAAAACAATCGAAGATTCATCTGGTGAATCTTGCGGGCGAAATTGCAAATCAGTCTTGCAGTGCAAGACAGGTTATTGCAGATCATTGCCTTTGGTGAACAGCCAATGGCAATTCCAGTTTACCTGGAATACCTGGAAGCAGAGGACCGAATGTCTCGAGTACATCCTCGGGATAATAACGACATCAGGCGATGCTCATAAAGCCATTATCTCCCTGGCAGTCTCAAGAGGCGTCGGCGTCATCATCAGCATCAGCCTTTACGACCCATTTATGAAGGACTGTTGGTAATGAGCAAATGAGCGTTTCTCGAATTCGAGTCGAAAGAGGCCCCAGAAGTTGCTTAATGATTATTACGATTGTTCAAAGAGGTCCACTATAATAAAAAAAAAAATGTTGCGAGTTCGTGTATAATTTAAAAACCCTTTACAAAGCTTTCGAACCCTTCCCTGGGTTCATCTTCAGTGGGCTGATGATGAACTCCCTGAGTTCATCTTCAGTGGACTGATAATGAACCCAGGGAAGGGTTCGAAAGCTTTGTAAAGGGTTTTTAAATTATACACGAATCGCAACAGTTTTTATTATTGTGGACCTCTTAGAACATCATATATACTCTCGCTATAGTCAGTTTTTCCCAACCAACAACAATATTATTATTTTAAAACAAAAACAACAACTAGACCATTGAGGCTGACTCTCAGTTCCCATAGGGCTGCCCCGAAGGATTAGATAAAATGCCAGGTCTAGGCAAAAGGCCAAGGACTGGGACCAAATAGGTCATTCAGTGTAATAAAGAATAGATTAAATAAAAGACTCATGTTTCCATACATACATACTAAAAAGGTATATCTAATTTAATAATAAGCTAAGAAACTTTTATCAAAACAAAATTATTTAAAATTCATTAATTAGCCTGAGGTTTTTGTAATTTTGTTAAGTTGCTTAAGGCTCCAGGTTACCAAAATTAATCAATTTTATCCTTTCTTGCGCATTCCATTAAAAATTTTGGTAATACAAGAGAACGTCGGGAGTGCAAATCCCTGCCTTATGTTACGCTCAGATCGGGAGTTCGCATCGAGACCAACATCGTGCTTACTTATATTTGAGTCTGTGAAGATAATTACCGTAGACTGAGTTGTTGCGCAGAAGAAACTAGTGCGTGGATGCACATTGTATTTCGTGGATTTTTTCGTTCAAACCATAACATCGACTCTTTCATTCCTACACTTACGGGGCTACCAAAAACTTTTATTCTTAACAGAAAACTGATAACTGGAGAAAGATAAATTAGAGAAGTTTGACGGTTGAGTAGGAAGCAAACAAATGGAGAAAATACAAAGCAAGCGAGCAAAAACAAACAAACAAACTCATACAACTAAATCTGAGAGAACCCTGTGAAAACCCCCTTTGCTACTCGGCCAGTTCTTTCGAGAGGTACGCAGTGTTACCTCGGTACATAAGGTTACCAAATAAAATAAGGAAATTTATCCAAAAAGGAACTAAAAAAAACCACCCTTCAAGTGCAGAGGTTGCCTGAAGTACAGACTTTCTAAAGATAGACTTTTTTCCCTTTCATCATTGCCTATCACATGCTGAGTGAAAATGACAAATTGCGTACGAAACACTGCAACATCATTTACTACGGTCACGCAAATCTCTATACTACTTTTCCATTTGTGAATTATTGACTAATTTACCTTCCTACTTCTATTCATGGGCGATCCCTGAACTATCTTTCATCTTTTACCTAAATAATCTTATTACTTTCCATCTCCGCTGTCTCTTCATACACTAACCATTTTTCATAATTTGCTTTCTTAATCCCTCTCACATCCCCTATTCATCTTCTTCATTTTCCTCGGTCTAAACAACAGTTTATTATGAAATATAAAACATAAGTATTTTACTGCACACAAATCAACAAACGAAACATGACTGATTAGCAAAAACTATATCGAACTGGAAACAGCTTCAGGTGTTAATTAATGAATTATCAAATCCTTATCGGAGGCAATATAACATTTCACTGTTACCTACAGCGAAATAGAAATTGAAAACAAGAGACTACAAGGCAGCAACAGAGATGTATTTCAGGAGAACACCCTCACTGAAGGACAACTAGAATTCCTGACGGGGCTGTGACCAAAGTCTGAAAAAGAACGTTTATAAAGAAGTAAATCAAATGTATGCATCAACATCTAGGTCCATTATTACTGACAAAAATTCTTAATGAACACGAGAACTAGAAAGAAGCAAAAGTTAAAAAAAAAAAAATCACGAAATGATAGAATCACCTTACAAGAGAAGAGAGAGAGAGAGAGAGAGAGAGAGAGAGAGAGAGAGAGAGAGAGAGAATTTAGGCCAAAGGCCAAGGACTGGGACCTATGTAGTCATTCAGCACTGAAGCGGAAATTGTCAGTAACTATAAAGTAGTATGGAAGAAAGAGCATTAATATGAACGGAGCTCCAGAAAAAAAGAACAGCGCACCACGTGAGGTGCCCTGATGAGAGAGAGAGAGAGAGAGAGAGAGAGAGAGAGAGAGAGAGGGGAGGGGGGGAGAAAGAGCGTAATTCTGACAAGAAAAGTAACTTGTTTCAGAAATCTCTGTTAGACTGGAGTCACACTTGACTTGCCCTTTACAAAAGACCACTACGACATTGCAAAGAAGTCTCCTATCACACACGTCCAGACATAATGATAACGAGCTTATCTAATCCATTGGCCTGTAAAAGAAGCTTATTTATTTTAATATTATCTCTCATAATGTGATGTTTATAAAGCCCGCCACTAACGTTCACTTATGTCTACACAGTTATCGCCACTAATGTTCAGTTATGTCTGCACAGTTATGACTGTGCTGGAAGAATAACTGAACATTAGTAGCAGACTTTAGAAATGCAGATTAGACGTAGAGATTCCTCGAAGACACAAACCAGCATTTCAGAAGCACGAAGAAGAACACTGACGAGGAGGGTAAAGTCATTATTCATAAGAACGTAAAACACACGTTACTGACAACCTACACGTTACGAAAACAGCTTTTCCTCATCCAGGTTGTAATTCGCTCACTCGGGGAGTAAGCCTACAAACTACTTTGTTGTTATTGTTGTTGTTGTTGTTCCCGTTTTTGTTGGGGGTTAAGAAAGGTCTATGACAGAGCCTAAAAAAAAGTCTTAAAAAGTTGTTTTGCATTGAGTTAAAGATGCAGGAATTTTAGAATAGGATATTGATGATTCATTAGAATGAATCATATTAGAATGAAAATGTAAAAGAAAAAATAATGTGCATGTTAAACATTTCAGAAAAATTACTTATAATATATTATAGCATATTTATTTTTTTATTTTCATTGGTGAAACAAGGCTCTATTTGACGGTAGATTTTAGCGCGTTTTAATTTACGTTAAAAGTTAGGAATATAATGTTTACAACTTATGGGCTAGGTGAAAATCTTGCAAGTGTCTCAAGTAAGCTGGAAGTCGGACCATGCCTTGTTCTTTATACCGGCACTGTATTGGTGTTTTTCTTAAGTATTTTAGAGAGTTTATTTTGGCGAGTTGTACGAAAGCTAAAGAAGATACGTGGAGGGAACAGGGCCATTTCATTTGGGACTAATTAGAAACCTAACAGTTGCATGGCGTCATAGTGAGCCTTTGGGTCACTCTGACGCAATGATTCATCACTCGAGTAACAACCCCAAGTACAGATACGTAAGTTTTGGCGATTTTCATCTCCATATTTTGACTTAAATATCTTATTGTTTTGCGTTTTGTATCACATTGTGACATAAAGAAAGTATTCTGTTTTAATATGGCACCAGAATGAGCATCGAATGACGAATATAACTTCCCACAGACAGTGTACAAAGTAAAAGACCATTTGGAAAAATAAAGTCCGCAATATTGTTTATGTAGATTGCTATTTACAGGAAGTTTTCGCAAACTTGATCAGTTGGCCTCTTCAGCCTGAATAAACAAAGGAATGATATTACATATAGGACAACATCTTTGAAAAATGGGAGTTATAAAACAGTTTGTTATACTTTCAGGTAACCCAGAATTGTTCAATAGTCTATTAGCAATTCTCAGGGAACGTGGTGCCACATTATACAGGCTGCCATATTGGTTGTTTGTCTTACTGCTTGTTGGGTCTCCAAAACTGGCGAATTTGGCGGTTCTTCGGTTGTTCCAGAAACTGCTCTTCCTTTGTTTAATACTTTAGCTAGGCACAATGAGGAAGTTCATTTATTGTACCTCTGTCTCTGGGACAGACTTGACAATGCCTAGCAACTAAAAGGGTGGAACGTGTGATACTCTAACTTCCTCTGAATAACTCAACGATATCCGGTCGGCGGTCTCATATGTGTAAGAGCTCGCAACTAAATGACAGAAGAGCTAGACATAATTGAATGGATTTTACCCACAATATTCCGTGTTTCAACAATTAATGAATTATATATTGCGCCAAAGGGCCACCGGCAACATCTTGCTGATCTGCCTTAGAAAACAGAAGTACGTGATAATTTCAAAACGTCTATGCTGACGACATCTGCTAGAGGGTATCATAAACAATGGATGTTTGAGATAATTCATACAAAAAAAAACCTATTGTGTTTTCTCAGTAACACGGCAATGCAAAAGTTTAGTCTGTAATGATATGATACTGATGAAAGCTAAAAAGAATTTTCATCTTTATTTAGACATTTGCAAGGAAGTTCTGGGACCGCCTTTGGTTACACTCTTCGGAATGTTTCCATGGGCTTTATACCAAAATGTTTCCGCTTTATTAATTTTATTGTCTTCACATGATTAATTTGGAATTATATCTTGCACTGGTATAGAGAAGCGCAAAGCTATTTGCGAACGAATTATCATAAATCTACGTATTTTCTAATACCTGTCAACAACTGCCATTAGCATGTAATCTCTAATAACTTTTCATGAACCCTTTCTCTCTAAGACTCCCTTCTATATATATACATATATATATATATATATATATATATATATATATATATATATATATGTGTGTGTGTGTGTGTGTATATATAGTATATATATATATATATATATATATATATATATATATATATATATAGTAATATATAGTATATATATATATATATCTATATATATATATTATATATATATATAATATATATATATATATATATATATAGATATATATATATATATATATATATATTATACTATATACACACACACACACACACATATATATATATATATATATAATGTATATATATATATATATATATATATATATATATATATATATATATATATGTATGTATATATATATATATATATATATATATATTATATATATAAATGTATATGTATATATATAATTACTATTATAAATAATGATAACAACCTGGATCAGGCGTCCGTTGCTTGAGCAGTGAAGCTAATAATAACATCGTCCGCCATGACAGTGAGGGATCCAGAATGTTAAAGAGACCTTTTGGGCACAAGTAATTTTTCTTTAAAGTTGGAATGTCAGCATTTTATTAGATGACTGTCCCCTTCCATTGTCGTGTGTGCATTTGTGGTTATATATATGTATGTTACAGTAAGATTGTGAATCAGGGATTTCACGAAATCCCTCAAATTTTCGAACAATTCGTGATATCACCAGTTCACTTAGGCACATTTGATCCCTAAAGGGCTAGTACTAAATACGATGAAACAGCGATTCAACTACACCGTTTCGCCGTGTTTAGTACTAGCCCCCTCGGGATTAAATACACTCAGGGACATTTGATCCCCGAAGGACTAGTACTAAACACGGCTGAACACATTCGATCCCTGAGGGGCTAGTACTAAACGCGGCGATACAGCGTAGATGAATCTCTGTTTCGCCGTGTTTAGTACAGCCCTTTGGAGATGTGCAAGTCTTACTGTAACATATAGCCATCCTTTAACCAGCCGTCAGTTTTTACAGCTGGACGTAAATGTCAGCAGCCGATATCGTGAATGACGGAAGCTGATGCTGCTCATGACCCACTAAAGGTTCTAATGAAAATTCTAATGAAAATTCGTTAGCCAGTCAGGAGCAAGACAGAAGCCGCAAAGATATCGGAAGGCGAAATTTACTATCACCTCCAAAAGAAAACACTATAAAATTTTGCAACTTCTATTGCCCTTGCCTATCCAAAGCCACAAGAAAATTAAACAAGTAAAATATTCGCCGAAGATCGAGTTTCCTGCACAGCGTATAATGCTGTATGAACTCTCAGCATCGGCCAGTGAAACTTTCAGCCAAGGCCCAATGGTGGCCTGTGTTGTTGGCACCTACAGCAGTACCAGACGGATGATTTTGTCTAATTTTAACTTAAATCAAAATAAAAACTGCTAAGGCTAGAGGGCTAAAATTTGTTGTTTGATGACTGGACGGTGGATGATCAACATACCAATTTGCAGCTCTCAGCCTCTGTAGTTTTTAAGATCTGATGGTGGACGAACAGACAGATATCCATCTGAAGAGTCTTCTTTTACAGACAATTAAAAATGCAAGACCATGGTTTAACCCCTAAGCAATCTGTAGGAGTCAAGGAAAATGGCGGAGGCACAACGAAAGTTCTAAGTTTAGCAGCGAAAGTAATGATATCTAGCAGCAGTCTGGCAATACTAATGATTACTGCTTTGTTTACTAACTTCCTGCAATACTGATGATTACTGCTTTGATTACTAATTTCCTGCTGGATCGTTACTGCTTTGCTTCTCTATTTCTTGCTGGAATTGTAATGTTTTCTTTCCTTCTTTCAAAGACAGGTTATGAAATGGATTTGTCTATCATTATGCTGACTTTTTCCCCTTGACTGAATCTATCTGTTTCCCCTCGTTGAATATAAGTTTGTTTTCCCTTGTTGATTCGTTGACCGTAAGTCTGCTTTCCTCTTTGTGTCTTCTGTGTCTATATTTTTCCTTTTTTGAATACAAGTCTATTTCCCTCGTTGAATTTAAATATGTTTTCCATCGTTGTGTCTAGGTTTGTTTTCCTTCGTTGAATAGAAGTCTTCCGTCTCTTGTTGATTCGATGTTTGTTGTTCCTCAATACGTCTATGTCTGTTTTCCCTAGTTGCGTTAAGCGTCTATTTTAGAAATGTGAAAACTCCTTACATTCCCTACCGAGCACAGTTATATAGCATCGTTATACCAGTGTACCTTTACTTCACTGCATAAAACTACTCGTGAGGGTCCCCAGAAATTCTCTGTAGCACCTCTTAGGAGGCCTTATTTCAGGAAAAAAAAAAATACTGCTCCTTTATTTTCTGCATAAGGCCCTTCCGGCACCAGGAGGTTGAAAATGTAAGCCCGACCATAATTATCTACAGAAACCCCCTCCACGTCTTCATTTACGGAAGGCAGTAAGCTACATGACAAAAT
>NC_087219.1:57183908-57226408 GCF_015104395.2 Macrobrachium nipponense | reverse complement strand
GTTTATTAAAGGCATCGTCACATTCCTTGACCACACAAACTTCACATCCTTTTTTCAGCAACTCTGTTAATGGGTAGGCTACATCTGAAAAGTTCTTACAAAATTTCCTGTAATACCCCACTGTTCCCAAAAATTTCATCACTCCACGTTTAGATGCAGGGAGGGTCAAATTCTTTATGACCTCAATATGACAATCAACAGGTTTCACTTGGCCACTTCCTATTTCATGTCCTAAATATTTAACAGTAGTTTTTCCAAATTCACATTTGGCAAGGTTTATCGTAACATTAAATTCTAATAACCTCTTAAAAACATCATATACTTTTTTAATGTGATCTTCCCAGGTTTTTCCAACAATAATAATGTCATCTAAATAAACAAATACACCTTCGAGATCCTTCAAGATATAATTCATCTGACGTTGGAAAGTCAGAGGTGCATTACATAAACCAAAATGGCATTACCTTATAATTATAAAGTCCATGGGGTGTAACAAATGCAGCATATCCCTGCTGTTTTTGTCTAACTCAATTTGAATAGTATCCTTTCAATAAATCAATTTTACTTAAAAAAGGAAACTTTGCTACATTATCAATTATATCTTCTACTCTGGGCATAGGATATGAATCTTTTATAGTTACATTATTTACCTTTCGATAGTCTGTACACATTCTTGCACTTCCGTCAGGTTTGTCGACTAGAATACATGGGCTAACCCATTCACTATGGCTTTTCTCTGCTAGTCCGTGTTTCAGTAAATAAGCAACTTTCGGTCTTTAACTGTTGTTGTTTGCCTCGGCGACATTCTGTATGGACGCTGAACTTAATTTGGAAGTCGTCTTTCTTCTCAACTGATTTTATGTTGTACTCCTTTTATCCTTTTAGGATGGTCTGAAAATAGATCTGAAAAGTTTTGAATTAGCACTTTAAAATCATGCTGCTGTTCATCAGATAAATGAATACATAACTTCCTAAATTTTTCATCATCACTCAAATAATCTGTATTTTTTAATCTAAGTTCAATTTCTTCTTCAACGTCTTTTTCATCATCCTTTTTTGCAATTGACAACACTCCACTGGATTCGTTATACTTCTTTAATTTGTTAATATGGAAAGTTTTAACTTTCCTCCGTCCTGTAGGAAATTGAATTCGATAATTAACATCACTTACTTTTTCCTTCACCGTGCAAGGTCCTATATACTTCTGGTTAAAAACCTTACCAGCTGTAGGGAGATACACTAGAACCTTATCTCCTATGTCGAGTTCACGTTTTGCAGCCTTTTTGTCGTAGTTTGTTTCTTTTCATCTCTTTTCTTGTACTATTTTAAGATTCTCATGTGCTACTTTCCATATTTTTTTTTATTTTTTCCTTCATTTCTTGTAACGTGATAGAATCCTTCTCATCTGAAATCAACTGATTCTTTATCACCTCCATGGGTGACCTTACCTGATGGACATATACTAACTGAAAAGGAGAATAACCCAACGATGAATGTACGCTATCACGAACGGCAAATAGCAACATTGGTATGTAGACATCCCATTCCTTTTCATTTTCACAACAGTACGTGCGAAGCATGGTTTTGAAGGTTCGATGAAATCGTTCGACCACTCCTTGGCTCTGTGGGTGATAAGGAGACGATAAACAATGCTTAATATTCTGACAGGCTAAAAAATGATGGTATAAACTTTCTAGACGTAAAGTTGGTTCCTTGGTCGGTTTGAACTTCTTTTGGCAAACCTACCAGCGAAGAAGACTTGTTAAGCGCTTCAACTGTTATCTTATCAGCACTCACTGTTCTTAAAGGAATAGCCTCTGGAAATCTGGTAGCACTACACATAATTGTCAGCAAATACTCGTTACCTTTGCTAGACCTAGGCAGAGGTCCTACACAATCCAAAACCAGTTTCTCAAAGGGTTCTCCTGGAACTTCAATGGGTTCCAATGGCATCACCTTAGGGTCATGTTTGAGCTTTACCTTACTTTTTGACAATAAATCACAATTTTTACAATATTCATACAATCTTTCCGCATCTTAGGCCAAAAAAAAATACCTTAATAATTTCTCATAAGTTTTTGTTTATACCTAAATGACCAGAAATAACTACAGTCATGAGCAATTACCTAGAACAAAAAATTCCTATAACTACTTGGAATGACCACTTGTTCTACACATCATTAACATTTCTACTCGTGAACTTCCTCATTAGGATTCCATCCTTTAAAAAGTAACACTTGCCTTCCTTCTCGATATCATTTATATCAACAAGGGCATTATCTCTAATTACCTTCAAATTATCATCTTCAATTTGAGATTTAACAAATTCTTCCTTATTAACTTCAGCATTCGCAAAGGAGTACTGACTTTACTTACTTGTAGTGTTTCCGGACCATCTTTAAACAAGTTTTGTAAATCCAAACCGTCGTCATCATTTACCTTTCCTTCGGCACTCTTACTTCTTGTAGTAACTGCACAAGCAGGAAATAAGTTTGGAAATGTACATTCAACTTCTGTAATAAATGAAGAATTAAAGGGTTTTTCTGTCAAATTGGATTACTGCTACCAAAAACTTTGTCTCCACATACATCATTTCCAAGAGTTAACTCTAACTCCTGACACTGGGATTTCTCTCACCAAAGCAATTTTAACATATCCTGAAATTAACGGAGTTTCTAACCTTACTTCTACTAATGGAGCTGAAAAACTCAGGTCCAAACCCACGCAGAAGTACATACTCTCCAGTATCCTTCCACTGGTCATACATATTTTTATCATTACAGACTGTACCGCTCCGGTATCTCTTAACCACCTTACTTTCCTTTTTTCAACACAAGGGAGGTGTAACCAACCACTCCCATAAAAGGGCGTCATACATTCAGTAACCTTGGATGTGGACTTCTCTTCAGGTAGTCTCACTCCATTTCCTTTTTACAATATCCTCAATACAACCAACATTACTAACATTTTGAACATCATTGTTACCTATTTTGTAACCTATATTCTCATCAACATCACATATATTATTACTGTCGATGCTATCGTTACAATACCTCTTACCTGGCCTAAGGGGAGAAGCAAACAAAACAAGGACCTCTGTCACCACATGCTTGTGGTTGATTCAACAATGCAATGGTATTTTCAGGTTTATGATCATCCTTTAAAATGTACAGGGTTTATCTTTAACTTTATTTACCACTTGAATTGGACGGTTTATTGTGCGATGTGGACAACTCCTACTGATGTGTCCTTGTTTACCACAACTGAAACATACAAAATCTCTAAAATTTTCGCCTATATTTGGTAACTAGGTGTAAACTGATCATTACACTGTATCCTGCTTTTCCGGGAGCACTAACACTAGGACCAGAATTATTTTGACTTGCCCCTCTACCACCTCTATTAAAGGATTATTATAGACTCCACGAGATGATACCTGTGAACTCGTAGACTTACCTTGTGCCTTGTAATTTTGCTGCTCTTCCCAAACTCTGCTCCTTCCAATTTTAGGAGTGACGTCAGTATTATATAGCTTATGGGTCAATGCATAATTATCAGACAATCTAGTGGCTTCATCCACATTATCTACATCACGTTCATCCAAATATGTTTTAATAAATGGATTAATTCCATCCTTGAACTGCTCAAGCAAGATAAGTTCCTGAAGTTTACCGAAATCACCATTAACTTCTCGGGCATTCATCCACCTATCATACCACAGGCGTTGTTCCCGTGCATACTCCATATGAGTGCGACTGTCTCTTTTTATCCAGTTCTGAACTTCTCTCTATACCTCTCTTGGCACCCATTCATAAGCTTTCAAAACTTCGGATTTAACTCTCTCATAATCCTTAGAATCATCTAAAGATAAGGCAGCAAATACTTCCCTAGCCTTTCCTCGAAAGGAGGTTTGAACCAACGTTGCTCCATGACGTTCTCGGCCATTCACGCTGTTCTGCTACTTTCTCAAATTGTAAAAAAAATGCATCCACTTCATTTTCAACAAAAATTGGTACACTTTTTACTGCATTGTCTATTTCTAAAAGATTTTGGTATTTCTCTGGACTTTTCTTCTACTTCAAGTTTCTTCATCTCTAGCTCTATCCTCTTTTGCTCAACTTCAGCTTCTACCTTCCTAACCTTTTCAGCTCTCTCATTTTCTAACTTCTTTAGTTCAATAGCTTTCTCACTCTCCTTTTCAGCTCTCTCATTCTCCAATCTAACTATTTGCAAATGAATCTGCATCTGCTCAACACTCATCCCTTCATAAACAAGTTTGGACTTTTTTGGTTTAACCTTGCGTGACTTGGTTTTTTCACGTACGGCTTTGGCACCTTCCTCTTCACTTGCACTACCCTCTGTATTATTTTCACTAGCGCTTTGCTGGCTATCAGTTTCTTCCTCTTCCCAACTCATTAGTAACAACCCTTCCTTATCAGACAAAATGCCTAAAGTCATTAGCGTCTCACTTACTTTATTTGAGATTTCTTGCTTCCTTGCAGATTCTGATACTTCTACATTATAGTACCTAGCTAGAACAATCCAGTCTATTTTAGTTATACCTTCTAACTTTTCACCACTAGGACTACGTATGAAATCTTTCAAATCAAACATCTTTAATAACCTGCTCAAAATAACACAGCAAGACAAATATAGCACTAACACTATCACAACTCTCCCCCCTCTCTTAAAGTACATGGAAGTACTGAAAGCAATTAACAGTAGGGATACGTCAAGTTATGGTCGAATACGTTCGACATGAAGAAAGCAACAATTAATAAGGATACGTTCGGGTTTCGTTCGATAGAATGAGTAAACAATGAGTATGGATATGTTTGAGTTTCGTTCGATATAATGAGCAAAAACTGAGTAGGGATACGTTCGGGTTTCGTTCGACAGGCCCCCATGTAACATAAAAAAAAAATCTCTATGGTAAGGATTTACGAGGAGAATATATCAGGAAACAGTGACAACTCACTTTAACTTAAAATTTACTTTAATAACAACTAGTAAGGAAATTAAAGTCACAAACAGAACATTAAACAAATTACGGACGCTTTACACAAAAAGCAAAGACTCGCTATACAGCACTTCATCAAGACTACTAATCACTAATCACTGCATTTTACAGTATAATACCCAAGTCACAAAGCTTTACATCAACACAACATATAATTCACTGTAACATCAAAAAGCTAGTGGCAACCAACGTAACATCACACAAGAAACGTCCAAATGGTAAACAATACATTACCATATATTCCTCAAAACTTGATACACTATTATAATCACTTGTTTGTTTCAGCTCCAACGAAATCATCGTTTTGGGCCTTTATATACCCGACTCACGCTAGACATCCATGGACCAAATATCACTTTTTCGGTACATTATCCTTGGCGACTACCGCCTACGCCGAAGCGCTACTGCCATCTGTTGTCTATGTACACACTTTTTTTTGTATGCAAATATCAATTTTCAACCTTTTATGCAATTTTACATTCAATAAATCAATATTCCTTTACAATATATATACACTATATATATACATACATATATATATATATATATATATATATATATATATATATATATATATATATATATATATATATATATCCATTGATGGTTCAATGGCAACAATGATCCACTTAAGGCCAATTCTCTCCTCCGTTAACACTCCTGTTTATAAATTGGCCAATTCTTAATGCCTTCTACTTGACCCTCTAACCAATAACGAATTTACGATAAAAAAAAAAAACTCTTACGATTTCAAAAACAGAATTTTAAAACAGGATTGCGAACCTGTACATGGGTCAATTTTGTATAGAGTCCTTTATTCACTAATGTACCTGTGGAGTACACTATATATCTTATTTCAAACATACCCTTTTCCAATGATGATTCGGTTTTTAACAATTCTAGGAGACCAATTGTTGAGCAGTACTAGTTCTTTTAGGCAAGTGGAAGGGATAGCAATGATAAGCCCACTTAGCCCCAGATTTGCCAATATTTTTATGAATTCCCTGGAGGAGTCCTTTTAAGACCAATCTCCTTCTACCTATAGACCGTTATTTTATAGACGTCACGTGGATGACACGTTTGCCGTTTTTAAGTCTGATTTTAACCTTGATTCGTTCCTCAATTTCATTAATACCCAACAACCAAATATTAATTTCACAAGAGCTTAAAACACTACCGTTCTTAGATGTGCATGTTTTCAGAGCTGATGTTGAGTTTCATAACAGGAAAAGTACTTCTTTTACAAGTCTAGGGATTATCCTTGTTATCCTCATTAATTTAGAATTAATTTTCATATCCACTCTCCTCTAACAATTTTTCAAAAACGACAGTTTTCCAGTAAATTACTTTCAAAGATCCCTCAAGAAATTTCTTCAGTGCAAACTACATTGTTCTCCATTGTTGGTATATAAAGTCCCGAAATTGGTTTTCTTAACAAAATGTCCTTCCATTTGCAATAATAAGATTCGATAAAAGTTAAATAAAAAAATAAAACAGAATTACCAGCAGTTAATTTCAAACTTATTCCAAAAAACCCTCTAACAATAGGTTCTTTTATTTTTTTAGATATAAGGACACACTGGCCCCCGTTTTTGTCACCGAACATCGTATATAAATAAACACGTCCCAGTGTGAAAGGGGAACTTTCGTTGGATGCGCTAAGAGGTTGCTGCAGATCCGAATCCGCTGTCACCAGGGAGTCAGTTTCAGAGCTGGCTGCAGACCATCCAGACCCGAAGCCTCCACCATACGTAATCACGCGTTGCACTACAAAACCAATATCAATTGTGCAGAGTTTAAAATAATCCTTACAGGCAGGAAGAGTGGGGAACTAACTACTTTTAACAGTCAATCGTAATTAAAAACCATCCCAGACAGCCTCCACACCGCTGTTCAGAGCATAACCACTTGTTTCTCTTTATATTTTGGTCAGAACTTCAACACTCTTCCTCTTTTAGATGTTTTCAGTTTCTTTTTTAGCTTAGTTTAGGTAGGTTGCGTCAGTCGTTATAATGAATTTTAAATGATTAACTCAATTCTTTTTCGCTTTGATAAGATTTTAAGTGATTTTCCTTTGTAAATTGCAGCCTTGAAAATGCAATGAAGTATTGCGAAATGCCTTCGGTAAAGTAAACTGTTGTTCCAAGATACGTACTGCCTTTGCCTGGGTGACTTCTTGGTAGGTACTATGAAGCTTACAGCTATATGACCTGATATACGAATATATGGCTAAATATACATAAATTATATGTATGTATATATATATATATATATATATGTGTATATATATATATATATATATATATATATATATATATATATATATATATATATATATATATATATATATATATATATATATAGATGTATGCGTTTAAATCCTAGGAAAACGTGAAAAATAAAAGCAAAATTCCACCAGTAGAAATGCCTGGATAAAAGAGCAAAACACTTACATTCAATCGGTTAAAAAGGTCTTTGCCACAAGGGAAGAGTAGGTGGACCTTTATTGATAGACACCAGCGCGTTTTTCATTAATCTTGTTTTCGGTCGACACCTAACTTGGATTATTTCTTACTCGAAAACATCAAGCGTTTCGCCTTTGTTGTCTTTTGGACCAGGCTTAACAGTAATCCTTAAAAATCTATCATTTTTACCTATCTTTTTTAAATAAAAATGGCTGATTCTTATCAAAATGTCATCATCAAAACTTGAGGGGCACTAAAATTAATTTTAAACATATTACGAAAGATTACTTTTTAAATATTTGTTCAGTTAATAGAATGATTATAATCTCTGTAACGAACTACAATCAACTGTTGTCTTGTGCATTTCGTATGTGTTCATTGTTTATGCCATTCAGTTTCTTATTCAGTTTCTTTTGTTTGTTTGTATGGTGTTTTTACGTTGCATGGAACCAGCGGTTATTCAGCAACGGGACCAACGGCTTTACGTGACTTCCGAACCACGTCGAGAGTGAACTTCCATCACAGAAATCCACATCTCTCACTTCTCAATGGAATACCCACCCGAGAATTTCTTATCCATGATTTACAGGTCAAGTAAAGGATAATATTAGTTTTTGTTCAGGTCCATTATAAACTCACCTCTGGTCATTACCCATTTCTTTATACGGAACACTGGCGTGACCATCATCAGAAAATAAAATACTTTATCACGATCCTTCAAACACTGCACATTAGTGCTTCAATGCACAGCCATATTCCCCTGACAAGAGCCTCCGATTACTTTGATTTGCTCCTCTTTAATTCACCATTTCATCCGACCGGTTTCCTTTCAATTGGGGTTCGTGAGAGACGAAGCCAAAACCACCTTTCAGCCAACAGCTAATCATTAACGCATTCGATGGTGGTATCAGAATGTCCGATGTTTATTTGTCTTGGCCTTTGGGAACCGTGCAGGATGTTGGTTATTTCACATTTAAAAGAGAAAGAGGGTAAGTAAAAGTTAAAGTGCCGATCAAATATAAATTTCAAGCCCTGCGGTGCATAGGTTTTCTTAAATATCTTTTTAAATATCAACTGTATCTTCCTGAAAATTTGGCACAACATGTTTTACACCTTACGCTAATATATGGCAATATAATTAAGTACCCTGAATTAATAATTAAGGCACTTTACTTAGAAAATTTTCAATTTCCTCAGTAAAAGTTGTAAATCTACGAACATCTGTCGTTGGCTTAGCCAAAGAATTACGAAAGAAGCCCTGCCCACTCCTCTCTTTCTTACTCTGTCTGATACTTATGAATGGAATAGTGTACTATCATATGTTTATTTTACGTCATAAAATGTACACGAACTACCATTTATTACTGATTACTTTTCATAAAGCCATTTGTATGTTTTTATTTATCATGTACCTTTCTTATCTATTTCCATTAGAATGGTGTGGTAGTGGCAACTTTAGATTATTATTGGAGATATAAATATAGTTAGGAAAAAAACAGATCATAGTTATTTAAAAGTAAGATTCACTATATACATTATTTTTATTATATATATCCACAATAAAAGTATGTACAGTATATACAGAAAATTTTTACAGATTTTGAAGTAAATTTTTGCAGTAACCATGAAAACAGCATAGACATACAAAATAAACTGGTGGATAAATATATCAAAACTTATTAATTACAGGACTATATATTATACACACGTATAAGGATATTTCAGCTCACTCCCCAATCACTGTCTAAAACAGATCGTCCTCGTCATTACTGGCAACGTTGACAACGTTTGGATCTATGCAATCCCGGACGTTGTCCAGTAAGCCAGTATTCGTTCTCGAAAGCTTGACTTCGTTGGACAGCTCCTTCCCACACCTGTTTAGTGACAGCAAGCCTTGCTTCCTCCAATCCTTCAAACTGGAACAAATCAAATGAAAACATCTTGAAAATAATTGAAGAAGTTCCAAATAAAATCCAAGTGGTCAAGAGACTCATAAAGAAAATATACATAAACCAACATATTCCGACAAAGAAAATGAATAAAGTGAACCTTGTGAATATCCTAATTGATAGCATTAGGAAAAAAGATGCCAAAAGCATGTAAACTGTGTAAAGGTGTGGTATAGCATAGTTTAATCCACAAAACCTAATCAGAAAATGTGCTGCATGCAACATTCCGACCCATCCACAGTGTGCTGAGTAATGCAAGATATGAGAAAGACACAAGAATTTTTTGCTCAACATGTCTACCATGGAATAGACAATGTTATTAAATCAAGATGAATGTACAAATAGTTGAGGTGAATGAAGAAGAAGAAGAGGAGAAGAAGAAGAAGAAGAAGAAGAAGAAGAAGAAGAAGAAGAATGAAGAAGAAGAAGAAGAAGAAAACGTAAGAGAAGTAAACAAAACTGAAATGACAGAAAAAGATAAGGAAAACAAAGAACAAGATAAAAGTATGGATGCAGAGATACTCATTGATACTACATATGAGGCTATAAAGCAGCATACCTACGAAGAAATAAATTACGATATGACAGCACAAAAGAAAATGCCGAAGAGGCTCTACCCAGATCTACACAATGACGGGAAAGAGGAAAAAATATACAAAAAAGACAAAGTCTGCAACCTTTGAAAAGAGGGAATTGCAGATATGGAGAAAAATGTTACTACAAACATCCTAAGGTATGTCACAACTATGAATATATGGTAAATGTGCATACTTAGATGGATATGAGGATGATTGCAGATATCTACATCCAAAAATATGCAAAAACCTAAAAGAAGGAAAAGGATGTAAGTTCGACAAAAAATGTAAATATATGCACCCTGTAGCCATGAAAAATAATCAAATAAATAACCAATCAAGCAATAAAATCCAAAATAAGAAAGAAACAAATAAAGAGAGGAATGAAGAATATCAGGTAAAAGAAAAAAGCAAGCCATCAACGAGATATGCAGAGGTGCCAGCAAAAAATTTCAATGCATCAGCTCCAAGATTCTACTCAAGAGATAATAAATGTTTTTATTATGCAAGGGGATATTGCAGATATGGAGAAAATTGCAGATTCAGACACAAAATGAATAATTATGATGAAGGAAGAACAAATATTATGGAAAAGTTGGATTTTTTAATGTCAGAATTTCTGGAAATGAAAAAAAGAACAACATACCAGAACAGGAAAGAGACATGGGAAAAATCCTTATTATTACCAATATTAAATGAAGGAGAAAACACGCAAACCATCATAGTGATGAATGCGCAGGGTTTAGTTACTAGTAACTCAAAAAGAAATAGAGTACTTAGAAGAACTAACCCAAATTGAAAAGAAAATAGATATAATGAATATAAGTGAAACCTGGTATTCCCAAGAGACTGGGAATGAGATCAAATAAAGGGTTTCAAACTTATAGATCGATAGAAAAAATAGGAATCAAGGGGGAACCGCAATATATGGGAAAGACAAAAAACAAGGAAAAATATATGAGAAATATAGTAACTCAGAATGTGAACTAATAGCGGTAGAATTTGAATCTGAAAAATTAATGAACATAGTAATATATAGACTCCTAATACTAAAAAGTTTGACTTAATAATAGAAAAATTGGATGATATATGTAGTAATCACAAGGACTGGACTATTCTCCTATCTGGAGACTTCAACTTTCCTTTCGTAGACTGGAAAGAACGAATAGGAGATTGTGGATGTACTTATACATATAAAAAAAAAAAAAAAAAAAGAGAGAGCTAATAGTAGTGCAGAAGTAAGAGGCAATTCGAAAAGCTATTAGATATGCTACTAGAATACAACATTCAACAAATAAATCACCTGCCAACAAGAAAGGAAAAATACTTTAGACCTAGTATTTGTGAACGAGATGAATTATGTTAAAGAAATAATAGTTTTATAATGCGAGTATTTCAGACATAATGTCATAGAATTAACAGTCCATTCCAAAGCAAGTGAAAACAGAGATAAGCAAGAAATGAAAAAGTGGGAAGGATATGGAAAATACAACTTCTACAGTAAAAATATAAAATGGTCAGAAATAAACGAAGAATTAAACAAAGATTGGGATAATATTTTTCGTAAGTGATGACATAAAGGTAAATACGGAGATATTATATATTAGAGAAAATAGTGGATAATATACCGAAGAAGAAAAGTAAACATCAGTCATGCATACCAAGAGACAGAAGGATCTTGTTCCAGAAAATCAGAAAGTGGAAAAAAGGTCTAGCAAAAAAAAAAAAATGCATGGAAAGTTATAGAACTAAAAAGTAAGATAGAAAATGCAGAACAAAAGATTATACAATCAAAAGAAAATGAAAAACGGGACTTGGAAGAAAAAACCCTATTAAATATCAAGCAAAATCCCAAACTATTATACTCATATGCGAAGAAGATGAATAAAAGAAGAATAGAAATAGGCCCTCTAAGATTGAAGGGAGATTAACGAATGAAAAAAGGAAATTTGCAACATACTGGCAGAACGATATAAGAGAGAATTCACCCCTAGAATAGATAAATGAAGATAATGATATAGAAGTAAGGGATGAAAATATGAAGATTTAGCTTGACATAGATATTAATGAAGCTGATATTGTGCAGGCTATTATGAAATTAAAAATGGAGCTGCTGCAGGGCTGATGGAATTCCTGCTATTTTGTTAAAGAAAGTAGTTCATTCTATCGCAAAGCCACTTGCAATATTATTAAGACAAAGTGTAATACAGGCAAGATTTATGATGAGCACAAATTAGCATATATTACCCCTACTTTCAAAAGTGGATCAAGACTAGAGGCAAGTAATTATAGGCCTGTGAGTCTAACATCACATATTATGAAAGTGTATGAAAGGGTAATGAAGAAAAATATTATGAAACATTTAATAAAAATAATTTGTTTAATAAAGGACAACATGGTTTCGTACCCGGAAAAAGTACACAAACCCAACTGTTAGTCCACCGTGAGAACATATTCAAAAATATGAAAAGCGGAAATGGAAAACAGATGTGGTTTATTTAGACTTTGCAAAAGCTTTTGATAAAGTAGACCATAATATATTAGCGAAGAAAATTAGAAAACACAATATCGTGGATAAAGTAGGAAGATGGTTAAAAGAATTTTTACACAACAGAAACAGATAGTTATTGCAAACGACGAGAAATCGGATGAAGCCAAGGTAATATCCGGTGTGCCGCAAGGTACGGTGTTAGCTGCAATACTGTTTGTTATTATGATTGAAGACATAGACAATAATGTTAAGGATTCGGTAGTGAGTAGTTTCGCAGATGACACAAGAATAAGTAGAGAAATTACTTGTGATGAAGATAGGAACGCTCTACAAAGAGACCTTAACAAAGTATATGATTGGGCAGAGGTAAATAGGATGGTATTTAACTCTGATAAATTTGAATCAATAAATTATGGAGACAGAGAAAGAAAGCTATATGCATATAAGGGGACCTAATAATGAGACAATCACAAATAAGGAAGCAGGTAAAGACCTTGGTGTGATGATGAATAGGAACTGTTATGCAATGATCAAATAGCAACTCTGTTGGCAAAATGTAAAGCAAAAATGGGAATGTTGTTACGGCACTTCAAAACAAGAAAAGCTGAACACATGATTATGCTTTATAAAACATATGTTCGTAGTCCACTTGAATATTGCAATATGATATGGTACCCACACTATCAAAAGGATATTGCACAAATAGAGAGTGTACAAAGGTCCTTTACAGATAGAATAGAAGAAGTTAAAGACCTTGACTACTGGGAAAGACTACAATTCTTAAAATTATATAGTCTAGAAAGGAGAAGAGAACGCTACATGATAATTCAGGCATGGAAACAGATAGAAGGAATAGCAGAAAATATCATGGAACTAAAAATATCAGAAAGAGCAAGCAGAGGTAGATTAATAGTGCCCAAAACTATACCAGGAAAAATAAGGAAAGCACACAGGACATTAATCCACTACGCACCAGCATCGATAATGCAGCGTCTATTCAATGCGTTGCCAGCTCATCTGAGGAATATATCAGGAGTGAGCGTAGATGTGTTTAAGAATAAGCTCGACAAATATCTAAACTGCATCCGAGACCATCCAAGATTGGAAGATGCAAAATATACCGGAAGATGTACTAGCAACTCTCTGGTAGACATTAGAGGTGCCTCACACTGAGGGACCTGGGGCAACCCACAAGATGTAAGGTCTGTAAGGTAAGGTCTGGTGAAATGCCGTAACGATGAACGTACATATAGCTTTATATGCGCCCATACCTGCTCGATGGCACTGAGTTCAGGATGGGCGGGTGGAAGCCGGACGACAATATAAACACCTGAACAGCTTGTAACTACTGCCCTTCTAATTTTCAGCGGGTATATTTTCCAGTATAATATATACTCTAAATAAACCAAGAGGTCATAATAATCTCCCAAAATACTGAAACACAAATAACCTTTATTGCATAAACTAAAGTAATTTAAAAATGTAAAACACTATACGTCATAATCGTAGTACGGTATACTTCCATTCATATTTTGTTAACAGGGAGAGAAAGAAGTGTGTCCGAAAGTCTCAGTCAAATGCAAAGAAAATTGGAAATGTTCAAGAGTAAAGTGCCATTATTAATAATTTATGATACTTAGTTTATTATTGCCATACATTAGCGGAAGTTCTAAACATGTTGGGCCGAAATTTCAAGAAGATACAGTTGATATTTAAAAAGATATTTAAGAAAACCCCTGCACCGCAGGCCTTGAAATGGTCAGTAGTATGCTATGAATAAGGATAGAGACTGTCTGGGATGTAGTGTTAATTATGATTGACTGAGGTAGTTAGTTCCCACCCCGCCGCCGCCCCCGCCCCCGCCCTCTTCTTGCGTGGAAGTATGATTTTTAAATCTGCATAATTGATGTTGGTGTTGAAGTGCAACATTTATTTAGGTTAGTAAGCAAATTCAGATGAATGGATATTAGTCTGAAAGCTAATATCATATTCTCTGTTAAATTGGGTTTGGGAGGAACATTAAATTTAGGCTCCAGTAAATTCGAATATAAAGTTGTAAAGAAATTTGGCTGAAGCAGAAAGTGGAGACGCATGAATTCAAAATATTCCTGTGAAGTTCAATATAGAGGATATAGACTGATGCTGATTCTGAAGACGGAACGACATTAAAGTAGAAAATGTTCCTGTCGGCACAAAGGAACTTAGCTGATCTGGGCAGTAATGACAGAATAGAGAATTTAGAACTGAATATGGAATTTAGGCCATAGGCCAAGCAATGGGACCTAAGAGACCATTAAGCGCTGAAACGGAAACTGACAGCAAAATGTTTGATAGGTGTAACAGGAGGAAAACGTCGCAGTTGCACTACGAAGCTATTGTTAGGAGAGGTTGGAAAGTAAGATGTAAGAAAGAGACTATGAAAGGAGGTACAGTAAAAGGAACAAAAAGAGTTGCAGCTAGGAGCCGAGGGCACGCTGCAAAGAACCTTCAGTAATGCCTACAGTGCACAGAATAAGGTGCACTGACAGCACTATCCCCTACGGAGCAGTAATGACAGAAAGACATTAAAATCTTTTTCATCCAACGCAGAATATAATCGTCTCTGCTGATGTCAATAGGAAAACCAAAGGAAAAATACAGCTTGAAGATGTAGCCTTTTAGAAGTACGTTACCTCAACTATCATTTGAATTTCATGAAAATAAATCAACAAGGAGATATGTCGAAGATGTATATCAGATATAAATAAAAAAAAAACTGGTAAGTAGGAAACGAAATGATACTATATGTTTTCTAAAAAGGAGCCTACTGTATTGAGAAGGATACTCTCTACATTTGTTCGTTTAAATTTTCTTCTCCGGTGCTCACAGGTTCTGGAATTTTCACTCATCAATTTTTCTTTTTCATCTTTTACTTTTTCGATGGTTTGTAAATCTCACCTAAAATCCTCTTTACATTCATTGTTATCTAGATTAGACTGGCCCTGTGAGTTTTTTTTTCTTTTATCACTGGATCCACCCTATGAAAAAATGACATTCATGTCGATAAACTTCCTGAAAATAAGATAAATAAGACCACGCTCTACCAAGAAAAAAAAAAAAAAAAAAACTATGTAAATGAAAACGAATGGAAGGCTATTTTGAAACGATAATAACGCCACGACTGCTTCAGTTATCAGGTAAAGAGAAAACCTTTGACGCTTTGTGTTTAAATTATTGAGCTGTCCCTTCGTATCGTTACGTGATCTGTTTTTCTCAAATTTCGTTATTTTCTCCTGAACATTTCATTTAAATTGGTCTTCCAATTTTTGCAATTACTTTTCTTTTACACTTACCAGGAACAAAACAGAGCAATTGTTCACCTTTCATGTCTCTCTTACAAACATTTTTTGTGTTATATTGAAAATACTGGAGTTCATGCAGTCCGAACGAATCTCTTTTTATACCTCAAAAGAAAGGACGTAAAGAACTACCTATATGTACAACAATCACACGCCTACGTTCAGTGTGTTGGCATAGTATGAGCATCTTCGATATTTTGGTCACAAGCCAACACACTATAAAGCTGAGATATGATAAAAAAAAAAAAAAAAAAAAAAAAAAAAAAAAAAAAAAAAAAAAAAAAAAAAAAAAAAAAAAAAAAAAAAAAAAAAAAAAAAAAAAAACTCTTGGACTAAGTATATAAGAAACTGGAATAATATTTTTTAACTCATGATTTCCATCGTTCGTTAGGACAAAAAGGCAATTCTCTGTCAACGTCTGATGTTTGCGAATATATTTCATTCTTTCCTTTGCATTTTAGCCTAAACCAAATATAATTCTTGTTCAACAAGTATCTCAAAGATTAATCGTTTCAGTAGTCATGTAAATTATTTGAATAAGGCGATAAATCTTTTACAAACACCACAGTGATTAAATCTTTCATAATCTTATATTTTTTTCTTATTTACTTTTCTATACCTATTTTTTAGAGAATGAATATATTTTCCACATTTGTAAATAAATCACAGGCCTAATGATGCATGTTCACGTGTTTCAATGGATCTTAGTAACAACAGTATTTTTTGGGAATAACTTCTAAGTTACTATTCATAAATATCTATAAAATATGTATAAATATATACTATATATATATATATATATATATATATATATATATATACATATATATATATATATATATATATAATATATATATATATATATATATATATATATATATACATACATATATACATATATATATATATATATATATATATAATATATATATATATATATATATATATATATATACACACACACACACATATATATATATATATATATATATATATATATATATATATATATATATATATATATATATATATATATATATATATATATATATATATATAGATGTGGTTATGTACGCATGTATATACACACATATATATACACATTAACAATATGTATATGTATACATATAATATAACTTATCACAAACACAATTGTCCTGTGGAATAGTACAATTACTGAAAGGACCTCATTGAAACTGGACGGTATCCAGCCGAGTTCTCTATTCAAAAAATTTACTACAAGCTTTCAAAGAAAACCAGTCCTCATTATAAAGTATCGGTGAAATGACCGCAGAGGTAGGTGACCTGTACTTATACGTGTTTTCTGGATTCTTGATCCTTTAATTACCCTACTTGCGCATCACGACAGTCACGTGGCTGTCCAGTCTCTCCTTCTATGCCTATGGTCTTTCCTTGCGAGATTTCGACTGCTGGACAATGCTTTACATGGCAGCTTTCTTCAATACCAGGTCAACGAGCACATGACCTTGCTCCGCTCTACGTGTTTGTAATTATTCAACTTAATGACTATATTATTCAGTGTCTATACAATATTTGTTATTAACACAAGGAGCGTTTAATTTACTCTTATGGAGTAACGAAGTTCCTCGCTGGACGAGTGGTTTTCGCGCTCGGCTGCCAATCCGGTGGTCCGAAGTTCGAATCCCGGCTAGGCCAACGCGGAATCAGAGGAATTTATTTTTGGTGATAGAAATTCATTTCTCGATATAGTGTGGTTCGGAACCCACACTAAGCTGTGGGTCCCGTTGCTAGGTGACCAATTGGTTCCTAGTCACGTAAAAATATCTAATCCTTCGGGCCAGCACTAGGAGAGCTGTTAATCAGTTCAGTGGTCTGGTAAAACTAAGATATACTTATGGAGTAACGAGGAGAGAGGGGGTGGGGGGTAGAGAGTGCTTCAAACAAAGAGGGGAAAAAAAAACTCACAAATAATACTAAAAGTTGGAGGCATTAAAAGTCGAATATTCTGTAAATCATCTCTGCCATTTACTGACTGACCTTTGGCACTAGAAGAACACCGTAATTTCATGAACATTATTATAAGCTTGAGATGTAGTTTCACGATTAAAGCAGCATTTATGCGAGTTAATTTGATATTATTTGATTCAGCAAAAATAAGGGTCCAAGAAACCCTCCCTGAATTTGTCTAGAATAATGAATCTAAGAAAACCGTAACTTTGGAGAGCAGCGCTTATAACGAATCAATGAGTAAGAGGACAATTCATGGCGTTATTTCGAGTTTTTCCTGTCTGAGATACGAACTGATGCACACTATTGGGCATAGATGGATTACAAACTTCTTATATTGAAGGATATTCTTTGTGTCGTATATACGAGTTCTCGCTAACTAGCTCCCTGGATTTCCCTAGGCAAAAATAACAATGCAGTAGGTAATTTGGTTGTCATTCGGGTCTTAACAGCTAAGCCTTACTCGATCTGCACTTTACGTAAAATACTGCAAAGTCTGGAAAAATGACTAGATCGTTACTGGTACAAAATCAAGACTTCGATGACCAGAACTTGTTTTTCATGGCAATGTTTAAAATTGGTAATAATCATTGTATTGAATACTTTTTAAAGTAATCAATAAAAAATTCCCCATTAACAATCCATTATAGGAGCACAAGCAATATTCAAGAACATAAAACAAAATAATACAATCATTCTACGATAAATAAAAATCGCAACCTAGCAGGAGGAACAAGAAAGAATGGACAAACGCACTAAGAAACTAACTGGTTTTCGTTTAGGCGACATGGCGAATGCCCCCACTTGTCACAGCTTTCTTCTGTAGAAACTATCTGGCGAGATCTGGGTTTGGATATTCAACTGATCTGTCTCTAGAACCTCCTTTTGAAGTTTTTGTATCGTGTTTCTTAGTTATGTCTTTTCTTTAGATAACACCTAGCTTTTTTTTTAATCATCCTTTTCTGGCATTAATCTCCATGTACACGTGACTAAAGTTTCTTCACTGTCTCATAACTACGGCAGATGACACATAAGTAATCTCTCTGACGTATTATAACTTTTTCATTTTAACTGGTTGTGAACTTTCAATGATTTTTAACTAAAGCTTCTCGCTCTCCCTCCCTATGTGTATGTTTAGGTGTGTATTTATAATATGTTATAAATAAGACATTTAACACCTCAGTAACCAAGATGCTGGCCGATATCAAGATTTAACCAAAATTGCCAATTCAGTAACACATCAGTCAGCCTTTTAAATACACACACATATACACACAGCAGTCGAGCATATAAAGCACCCGGCCATCAATCGAAATATGGCCCTCAGAGCTTCAAGGATTTTGATAAGCGCCATTTTTTTTAAATGAATGACGTCAACCAACTCTGGTAAACAGAAAAACATACGCCCCCTCAACCCCCGACCCCCGCTCCTCCCCAGGATCCTTCATCTTTTGCCTCTCACATTTCAGGAAATTAAAGCTCATCTTAAGGATACGTAAACCTCAGGATAGTAAGGCATAGTAACGTATTAGCCGCCTCTTTCTTTCTTTCTTTCATCTTCTTTATGTTTACTTTATGTACTGACTTTCTATGTTCGCGAATTCTTTGTTAGCGAGTGTTTACTTATACAGAAAGAGGAATCAAAATGAGAGGGGGCAGATCTACGAAGAGGCAACAAAAATGAAGCTGTGATGCTGGAGAAGAAATTTGTCAGAAAGGAAGGACAATGATTTCCCCAAATAGCGGCGTAATTTAAGCAGTCAAGTGTAAGTTGATAAAGAAAGCATTACCACGAAGGAAGACATTGTTTGGAAAAATAATCACACTTTAAGATCACTCTGAAGCAGTATGATGACAGGAATAAAGGAATGACAAGGAAAGTGGTAGAACATAAGAATCAAGAGAAAACCACAATGAAAACAAAAAAAAGAGGAAACATCGATTTCCGCAAAGGTAAAAACTTCAACGAAAACTCTATTGTTTCACTGTAAAGGCTTGGAAAGATAAACAACAATTTCTAGGCCCTAAAATATCATGGCAACAACAAAAAAGGTAAATCTCATATAACGTGAAAAATGTCACTGTACTTTTCCCTGAAAATTGAACAAAATAGGATTAGTGCGAAATCCGAGTAAAACAGAGCATTCGTTTTTGCAAAGCTAAAGGTATCACCGAGAGAGAGAGAGAGAGAGAGAGAGAGAGAGAGAGAGAGAGAGAGAGAGAGAGAGAGAGAGAGTTTGTCTTACATAATTGCTTTTAGCTTTTTCCTCACTCTTGCCAATCATGATTTATTTGCCTTTCATCAATAATCCAGATTATATGTCCATTAGAAAAATTTATATCAACTAAACGGCGATGGTGTTTATATTCTAGCTCGATTTTAAAAATACTAACAAAAGCCGTTATTCAATGAAATAACAGTTCAACAAAGTTGTGACAGGTCAATGGAACTTTTTCATAGTAAAAGGCAGAAGTAACACACACACACACACATATATATGAGTATATTTTCTCTCTGATGCAATTCCTTTTGAAACTAATGACATTGCTTGCAGATACTATCTCTTTATGAAGACTTCGAATCAGTTTATACTTCTTCTATACTAATTCAATGTCTTGATAAAAGGTAGTATTAGTGTCTGCAAACAATTCCATTAATTTCAATTTATATATTATATTATATATATATATATATATATATATATATATATATATATATATATATATATATATTATATATTACATATTGCTACTTTCAAAATGCATATTTCCCCTCTTTGAAATGTCATGTAGAATTGTGCAACATTTTTTCAGATTCCTAGATAGTTTGGATATAGTATGTTTAAAATGTGTGTTCAGATTTCGCATTACATAATGTAAAAGAATATATATATATATTAACGTAGAATGTAAAAAGAGAGATTTTATTTTGATAAGCGATCGAATCGAATCTTCACGATGTTATCAAAACATGTCAATCTTAATTATCGCTCAACCTCCGTTTCGATCGGGTACGTGTCTGTTGAGCAGAATCGTCTTGTGCGAGTATGTCTTTGATCAAAGCCACATGGGGATTGCACATTTTTTATGTGAAGTTGCATCAGATTTCGAAGATTCTAGAAGAATTTTTGTCTCAATACGTTTTGTGTCATATCTCCAGTCCAGTTTCTGCAAGGAAGAGATTTCTTTATATCTTAGAACCTCGAGGCATTAACATCTCTCTCTCTCTCTCTCTCTCTCTCTCTCTCTCTCTTTCTCTCTCTCTCCATCGCATAGCACTTTTGATCTTAAAGTAACGTAATGTAAATTGGTCACTCGCAACATTTTAGAATTTCAGATTTGATATTTCTTAGAGTTTATTTAGTGTTAAATAGTGTCTTTTGTGGAATCTGAACAAACATTGTTTCGTAACGGCGCCTGGTTTTTGTGAAAGTGTGATTCAAGCCTGCAGCAAAGAAAGAAAGAAGTTGGTATACCAAAAAGGTAAAGTGTTATATTTTTATTAGTTGCAACTAATAACGGTTAGGTAACAACTAATAACTAAAAGTTAATAGGAACAGTGGTTAACTAATAACGGATAGGAACTGTGGTTAACTAATAATTGATAGGAACAGTGGTTTGGTAAAAACTGTTGGTTACAATGTTTTGAGTGAAAAAGATTTACACTTTTACACATTGCGTTTATTTTGTGTTTGTGTTTGTTCCACTGTTTGTGCGCTTGTTCATTTTCTTATTGAGGTGTGCCTTTTTATTTTGATATTGTCCACATTTTTCTGTATTTTCATTTACATTCACAATTTAATTGACTTGGTTATTTTCATTGCTTAATCATTACACATTTAATTAAATTTAACATTTGTGAATTATTTTGCATTTACTTAGAATTCTTTTCAAGTTTTGTTGTTGTTTAGCACTTGTGAATTAATTTCAAATTTTCAATTATTGCCTAACACAATGAAAACAAAAAAAAGAGGAAACATCGATTTCCACAAAGGTAAAAACTTCAACGAAAACTCTATTGTTTCACCGTAAAGGCTTGGAAAGATAAACAACAATTTCTAGGCCCTAAAATATCATGGCAACAACAAAAAAGGTAAATCTCATTTAACGTGAAAAATGTCACCGTACTTTTCCCTGAAAATTGAACAAAATAGGATTAGTGCGAAATCCGAGTAAAACAGATCATTCGTTTTTGCAAAGCTAAAGGTATCACCGAGAGAGAGAGAGAGAGAGAGAGAGAGAGAGAGAGAGAGAGAGAGAGAGAGAGAGAGTTTGTCTTACATAATTGCTTTTAGCTTTTTCCTCACTCTTGCCAATCATGATTTATTTGCCTTTCATCAATAATCCAGATTATATGTCCATTAGAAAAATTGATTTCAACTAAACGGCGATGGTGTTTATATTCTAGCTCGATTTTAAAAATACTAACAAAAGTCGTTATTCAAGGAAATAACAGTTCAACAAAGTTGTAACAGGTCAATGGAACTTTTTCATAGTAAAATGCAGAAGTAACACACACACACACATATATAAAAATGAGTATATTTTCTCTCTGATGCAATTCATTTTGAAACTAATGACATTGCTTGCAGATACTATCTCTTTATGAAGACTTCGAATCAGTTTATACTTCTTCTATACTAATTGCTACTTTCAAAATGCATATTTCCCCTCTTTGAAATGTCATGTAGAATTGTGCAACATTTTTTCAGATTCCTAGATAGTTTGGGGATAGGATGTTTAAAATGTGTGTTCAGATTTCGCATTACATAATGTAAAAGAATATATATATTAACGTAGAATGTAAAAAGAGAGAGATTTTCTTTGTCCGTTCGAAACTGCGAATGTTTTCCCTTTTATGTCAACACTGTAAGATTAGAGGGTCTGCGAGATACGTTTGCTTTCCTAAATCTGTCAACACATTTGATAAGCGATCGAATCGAATCTTCACGATGTTATCAAAACATGTCAATCTTAATTATCGCTCAACCTCTGTTTCGATCGGGTACGTGTCTGTTGAGCTGAATCGTCTTGTACAAGTATGTCTTTGATCAAAGCCACATGGGGATTGCACATTTTTTATGTGAAGTTGCATCAGATTTCGAAGATTCTAGAAGAATTTTTGTCTCAATATGTTTTATGTCATATCTCCAGTCCAGTTTCCGCAAGGAAGAGATTTCATTATATCTTAGAACCTCGAGGCATTAACATCTCTCTCTCTCTCTCTCTCTCTCTCTCTCTCTCTCGCTCTCTCTCTCTCTCTCCATTGCATAGCACTTTTGATCTTAAAGTAACGTAATGTAAATTGGTCACTCGTAACATTTTAGAATTTCAGATTTGATATTTCTTAGAGTTTATTTAGTGTTAAATAGTGTCTTTTGTGGAATCTGAACAAACATTGTTTTGTAACGGCGCCTGGTTTTTGTGAAAGTGTGATTCAAGCCTGCAGCAAAGAAAGAAAGAAATTGATATACCAAAAAGGTAAAGTGTTATATTTTTATTAGTTGCAACTAATAACGGTTAGGTAACAACTAATAACTAAAAGTTAATAGGAACAGTGGTTAACTAATAACGGATAGGAACTGTGGTTAACTAATAATTGATAGGAACAGTGGTTTGTAAAAACTGTTGGTTACAATGTTTTGAGTGAAAAAGATTTACACTTTTACACATTGCGTATATTTTGTGTTTGTGTTTGTTCCACTGTTTGTGCACTTGTTCATTTTCTTATTGAAGTGTGCCTTTTTATTTTGATATTGTCCACATTTTTCTGTATTTTCATTTACATTCACAATTTAATTGACTTAGTTATTTTCATTGCTTAATCATTACACATTTAATTAAATTTAACATTTGTGAATTAATTTGCATTTACTTAGAATTCTTTTCAAGTTTTGTTTGTTGTTTAGCACTTGTGAATTAATTTCAATTTTCAATTATTGCCTAAACACTTTTGTAATTTGATTGAATTAATTTTCTTGAATTTTGTGATAAATTAATTTTGGTTTAATTTTACTTAATTTGATTCAAAAATTATTTAAACTTTACTTTGTTTTCAAGTAACAGTAATTTTCCTTGATATTGTGAATTTCACTTATAAATTTGAGTTTAATAATAAATTTTTGTATTTAAAATTTTTATAAGTGTTTTTATTTTTATACCAGTATATTTCCATTTGATTATATTTATGTTGGGTAGAAACATAGAGTGGTAATTGATTTGCTTTCCTTCAATTTACTTGAAGTGACTTAGAACCAGGGAAGTACTTACACTTCTGAAATCAGGGAAATACTTAGATTTTTAAAGTTGTTGATGGAGTGATGCCCTTTGATTAATTTAATTACTTACAAGATTACCTCACACCTGTTTTGATGAACTTAGTCTGATTTTCTGCAATACTGGTAAGTGTTAAGGGATCACTGTTGCCTTTAGAGTATTCACGTTTAGTACGTGTTATGAGGGTTCAGGTGTCTGGCTTTTGGTGAGGTAATAATTGATGAATGGTAACCAGATACTTGCACTTCGTAACAATATATATATATATATATATATATATATATATATATATATATATATATATATATATATATATATATATAGATAGATAGATAGATATATATATATATATTAGATAGATATAGATATATATATATATATATATATATATTATATATATATATATATTATATATATATATAATATATATTTTATATATATTCTATCTATATATTATATATATATATATATATATATATATATATATATATTATATATATATATAGTTCCATTGAAGTTAATGGCAGCAATGATCCACTTAAGGCCAATCCTTTCCTCCGTTAACACACCTGGTTTATAAATTGGCCAAATTCCTAATGCCTCTACTTGACCTTCTTACCAATAACGAATTTACGACAAAAAACTCTTGTGATTTCAAAAACGGAATTTTAAAAAAAGATTCGGACCTGTACATGGTCAATTTTGATGTCGAGTCTTTATTCACTATGTACCTGTTGAGTAGACTATTATATTATTTCAAACAAACCTTTTCCAATCATGATTCGGTTTTTAACAATTCTAGGAGACCAATTGTTGAGCAGTACTAGTTCTTTTAAAAAGGCAAGTGGAAGGGATGGCAATGATAAGTCCACTTAGCTCCAGATTTGCCAATATTTTTATGAATTCCCTGTAGGAGTCCTTTTTAAACCAATCTTCTACCTATCAACCGTTATTTTATAGACGTCACGTGGATGACACGTTTGCCGTTTTTAAGTCTGATTTTAACCTTGACTTGTTCCTCAATTTCATTAATACTCAAAAACCAAATATTAATTTCACAGCAGCTTAAAACACTACCCTTCTTAGATGTGCATGTTTTCAAAGCTGATGTTGAGTTTCATAACAGGAAAAGTACTTCTTTTACAAGTCTTGGGATTAACCTTGTTATCCTCATTAATTTAGAATTAATTGTCATATCCACTCTCCTCCACAGGGCTTTTTCTTCGACATCTTCTTGGAGCGCCTTTCACAAAGAAATTAATTCCCTCTAACTAATTTTCAAAAACGACAGTTTTCCAGTAAATTACTTTCAAAGATCCCTCAAGAAATTTCTTATGTACAAATTACATTGTTCTCCATTGTTGGTATATAAATTCCCGAAATTGGTTTTCTTAGCAAAATGTTCTTTCATTTGCAATAATAAAATTCGATAAAAGTTAATTTAAAAAATTTAACAGAATTACCAGCAGTTAATTTCAAACTTATTCCAAAACACCCTCTAACAATAGGATCTTTTTTTTCTTTTAAATATAAGGACACACTGGCCCCCGTTTTTGTCGTCCAACATCGTATATAAATAAACACGTCCCAAGTGTGAAAGGGGAACTTTCGTTGGATGCACAAACAGGTTGCTGCAGATTCGAATCCGCTGTCACCAGGGAGTCAGTTTCAGACCCGAAGCCTCCACCTTAGGTAATCACGCGTTGCACTACAAAACCACTATCAATTGTGCAGAGTTTTAAATCATACCTTACACGCAGGAAGAGTGGGGAACTAACTACTTTTAGGAGTCAATCATAATTAAAAACCATCCCAGACAGCCTCCACACCGCTGTTCAGAGAAAAACCAGTTGTTTCTTTATATTTTGGTCAGTATTTCAACCCTCTTCCTCTGTTAGATGTTTTTAGTTTCTTTTTTAACTCAGTTTAGGTAGGTTGCGTCCGTCGTTATAATGAATTTTAAATGATTAACTCAATTCTTTTTCGTTTTGATAAGATTTGAAGTGATTTTCCTGTGTAAATTGCAACCTTGAAAATGCAATGAAGTATTGCGAAATGCCTTCGGTAAAATAAACTGTTGTTCCAAGATACGTACTGCCTTTTCCTGGGTTCCCTCTTGGCAGCTACTATATGGCTAAATATACATAAATCATATGTGTGTAGATATATTAATTTATACATATTAGTATTATAGTATATATATATTATATTATCTTATATATATACTATACCTATATATATATATATGTATAGTATATATAGATATATTATATATATAACCCACATAGATATATATAGTATACCATACATTACAAATACATACAATAAAGATGTATGCGTTTAAATCGTAGGAAAACATGAAAATTAAAAGCAAAATTCCACCAGTAGAAATGCTTGGATAAAAGAGCAAAACACGAACATTCAATCGATTAAAAAGGCCTTGGCCACAAGGGAAGAGTAGGTGGACCTCTATTGATAGACACCAGCGCGTTATTCATTAATCTTGTTTTCGGTCGACAGCTAACTTGGATTATTTCTTACTCGAAAACATCAAGCGTTTCGGCTTTGTTGTCTTTTGGACCAGGCTTAACAGTAATCCTTAAAAATCTATCATTTTCACCTATCTTTTTTAAATAAAAATGGCTGATTCTTAATCAAAATGTCAATCATAAAACTTGAGGGACACTAAAATTCATTTTAACATTATTACAAAAGATTACTTTTTAAATATTTGTTAAGCTAATATTATGATTATAATCTCTGTAACGAACTAAAACTCAACTGTTGTCTTGTGCATTTAGTATATTTATTGTTTATGCCATTTAGTTCTTATCCAGTTTGTTTTGTTTGTTTGATTGTATGGTGTTTTTACGTTGCATGGAACCAGTGGTTATTCAGCAACGGGACCAACGGCTTTACGTGACTTCCGAACCACGTCGAGAATGAACTTCCATCACCAGAAATACACATCTCTTACCCCTCAATGGAGTACCCAAGAATTTCTTATCCAGTGATTTACAGGTCATGTAAAGGATAATATTAGTTTTTGTTCAAGTCCATTATAAACTCACCTCTGGTCATTAACCCATTCTTTATACGGAACACTGACGTGACCATCATCAGAAAATAAAATATATATTAACGTAGAATGTAAAAAGAGAGATTTTCTTTGTCCATTCAAAACTGCGAGTGTTTTCGCTTCTATGTTAACACTGTAAGATTAGAGGGTCTGCGAGATATGTTTGCTTTCCTAAATCTGTCAACGCATTTGATAAGCGATCGAATCGAGTCTTCGCGATGTTATCAAAACATGTCAATCTTAATTATCGCTCAATCTCCGTTTCGATCGGGTACGAGTCTGTTGAGCAGAATCGTCTTGTGCGAGTATGTCTTTGATCAAAGCCACATGGGGATTGCACATTTTTTATGTGAAGTTCCGTCAGATTTCGAAGATTCTAGAAGAATTTTTGTCTCAATACGTTTTGTGTCATATCTCCAGTCCAGTTTCCGCAAGGAAGAGATTTCATTATATCTTAGAACCTCAAGGCATTAACATCTCTCTCTCTCTCTCTCTCTCTCTCTCTCTCTCTCTCTCTCTCTCTCTCTCTCTCTCTCTCTCTCTCATAGCACTTTTGATCTTAAAGTAACATAATGTAAATTGGTCACTCGTAACATTTTAGAATTTCAGATTTGATATTTCTTAGAAAACAAACATTGTTTCATAACGGCGCCTGGTTTTTGTGAAAGTGTGATTCAAGCCTGCAGCAAAGAAAGAAAGAAGTTGGTACCACCAAAAAAGGTTAAAGTGTTATATTTTTATTAGTTGCAACTAATAACGGTTAGGTAACAACTAATAACTAAAAGTTAATAGGAACAGTGGTTAACTAATAACGGATAGGAACTGTGGTTAACTAATAATTGATAGGAACAGTGGTTTGGTAAAAACTGTTGGTTACAATGTTTTGAGTGAAAAAGATTTACACTTTTACACATTGCGTATTTTTCGTGTTTGTGTTTGTTCCACTGTTTGTGCACTTGTTCATTTTCTTATTGCAGTGTGCCTTTTTATTTTGATATTGTCCACATTTTTCTGTATTTTCATTTACATTCACAATTTAATTGACTTAGTTATTTTCATTGCTTAATCATTACACATTTAATTAAATTTAACATTTGTGAATTAATTTACATTTACTTAGAATTCTTTTCAAGTTTTACTATTGTTTAGCACTTGTGAATTAATTTCAAATTTTCAATTATTGCCTAACACTTTTGAATTTTGTGATAAATTAATTTTTATTTAATTTTGCTTGATTTGATTCAAGAATTATTTAAACCTTACTTTGTTTTCACGTAACAGTAATTTTCCCTGATATTGTGAATTTCACTTATAAATTTTGAGTTTAATAATAAATTTTGTATTAAAAATTTTTATAAGTGTTTTTATTTTTATACCAGTATATTTCCATTGATTATATTGATGTTAGGTAGAAAAACATAGAGTGGTAATTGATTTGCTTTCCTTCAATTTACTTGAAGTGACTTAGAACCAGGGAAGTACTTACACTTCTGAAATCAGGGAAATACGAAGATTTTTAAAGTTGTTGATGGAGTGATGCCCTTTGATTAATTTAATTACTTACAAGATTACCTCACACCTGTTTTGATGAACTTAGTCTGATTTTCTGCAATACTGGTAAGTGTTAAGGGATCACTGTTGCCTTTAGAGTATTCAGTCGTTTAGTACGTGTTATGAGGGTTCAGGTGTCTGGCTTTTGGTGAAGTAAAAATTGATGAATGGTAACCAGATACTTGGCACTTCGTAACAATATATATATATATAGATATATATATATATATCTATATATATATATATATATATATATATATATGTATATATAGTTCCATTGAAGTTAATGGCAGCAATGATCCACTTAAGGCCAATCCTTTCCTCCGTTAACACACCTGTTTATAAATTGGCCAAATTCTTAATGCCTCTACTTGACCTTCTTACCAATAACGAATTTACGACAAAAAAAAAAACTCTTGTGATTTCAAAAACGGAATTTTAAAAAAGGATTCGGACCTGTACATGGTCAATTTTGATGTCGAGTCTTTATTCACTATGTACCTGTGGAGTAGACTATTATATTATTTCAAACAAACCCTTTTCCAATCATGATTCGGTTTTTAACAATTCTAGGAGACCAATTGTTGAGCAGAACTAGTTCTTTTAAAAAGGCAAGTGGAAGGGATGGCAATGATAAGCCCACTTAGCTCCAGATTTGCCAATATTTTTATGAATTCCCTGATTTAGTCCTTTTTAGACCAATCTCCTTCTACCTATCGACCGTTATTTTATAGACGTCACGTGGATGACACGTTTGCCGTTTTTAAGTCTGATTTTAACCTTGACTCGTTCCTCAATTTCATTAATACCCAACAACCAAATATTAATTTCACAGTTGCAAAGGAGAAGCTTAAAACACTACCCTTCTTAGATGTGCATGTTTTCAAAGCTGATGTTGAGTTTCATAACAGGAAAAGTACTTCTTTTACAAGTCTAGGGATTAACCTTGTTATCCTAATTAATTTAGAATTAATAGTCATATCCACTCTCCTCCACATTTGCTTTTTCTTCGACATCTTCTTGGAGCGCCTTTCACGAAGAAATTAATCCCCTCAAACAGATTTCCAGTAAATTACTTTCAAGGATCCCTCAAGAAATTTCTTAAGTATAAACTACATTGTTCTCCACTGTTGGTATATATAGTCCCGACATTGGTTTTCTTAGCAAAATGTCCTTTCATTTGCAATAATAAAATTCGATAAAAGTTAATAAAAAATTAAACAGAATTACCAGCAGTTAATTTCAAACTTATTCAAAACAAAAACTCTAATAATATGCTCTTTTTTTAGATATAAGGACACACTGGCCCCCGTTTTTGTCATCCAACATCGTATATAAATAAACACGTCCCAAGTGTGAAAGGGGAACTTTCGTTGGATGCACAAACAGGTTGCTGCAGATTCGAATTCGCTGTCACCAGGGAGTCAGTTTCAGACCCGAAGCCTCCACCTTAGGTAATTACGCGTTGCACTACAAAACCAATATCAATTGTGCAGAGTTTTAAATCATACCTTACACGCAGGAAGAGTGGGGAACTAACTACTTTTAGGAGTCAATCATAATTAAAAACCATCCCAGACAGCCTCCACACCGCTGTTCAGAGAAAAACCAGTTGTTTCTTTATAATTTGGTCAGTACTTCAACCCTCTTCCTCTTTTAAATGTTTTTAGTTTCTTTTTTAACTCAGTTTAGGTAGGTTGCGTCCGTCGTTATAATGAATTTTCAATTATTAATTCAAATTTTTTTCGTTTTTATAAGATTATAAGATTTTCCTTTGCAAATTGCAGCCTTGAAAATGCAATGAAGTATTGCGAAATGCCTTCGGTAAAGTAAACTGTTGTTCTAAGATACGTACTGCCTTTTCCTGGGTGCCCTTTTGGTAGCTACTATGAAGCTTACAGCTATATGACCTGATATACGAATGTATAGAGTGAACTTCAGTCACCAGAAATACACATCTCTTACCCCTCAATGGAATACCCGAGAATTTCTTATCCAGTGATTTACAGGTCATGTAAAGGATAATATTAGTTTTTGTTCAGGTTCATTATAAACTCACCTCTGGTCATTAACCCATTCTTTATACGGAACACTGACGTGACCATCATCAGAAAATAAAATCCTTTATCACGATCCTTCAATCACTGCACATTTGTGCTTCAAAGCACAGCCAATCATTCCCTGACAAGAGGCTTCGATTACTTTGATTTGCTCCTCTTTAATTCACCATTTCATCCGACCGGTTCCTTTCAATTGGGGTTCGTGAGAGACTGAAGCCAAAATCACCTTTCAGCCAACAGCTGATCATTAAGCGCATTCGATGGTGGTTATCAGAATGTCCGATGTTTATTTGTCTTGGCCTTTGGGAACCGTGCAGGATGTTGGTTATTTCACATCTAAAAGAGAAAGAGGGTAAGTAAAAGTTGAAGTGCAGGATCAAATATAAACAAACAACTGGGTATGCTATGAATAAGGTTGTAGAGGCTTTCTGGGATGGTAGTGTTAATTATGATTGACTAAGGTAGTTAGTTACCACCCCGCCCCCTACCTCCCTCTTCTTGCGTGGAAGGTATGATTTTTAAATCTGCAGTGCAAAATTGATGTAGGTTAGTAAGCAAAATCAGATGAATGGATATTAGTCTGAAAGCTAATATATTCTCTGTTAAATTGGGTTTGGGAGGAACATTAAATTTAGGCTCCTGTAAATTCGAATATAAAGTTGTATAGAAATTTGGCTGAAGCAGAGAGTGGAGACGCATGAATTCAAAATATACAGTGAAGTTGAATATAGAGGATATAGACTGATGCAGATTCTGAAGACGGAACGATATTAAAGTAGAAAATGCTCCTGTCGGCACAAAGGAACTTAGCTGATATACGTAGGCAGTAATGACAGAATAGAGAATTTAGAACTGAACATGGAGTTTAGGCCACAGGCCAAGCACTGGGACCTATGAGACCATTCAGCGCTGAAACAGAAACTGACGGTAAAATGGTTGATAGGTGTAACAGAAGGAAAACGTCGCAGTTGCAATACGAAGCCATTGTTAGGAGAGGGTGGAAAGTAAGATGGAAGAAAGAGACTATGAAAGGAGATACAGTAAAAGGAACGAAAAGAGTTGCAGCTAGGAGCCGAGGGCACGCTGCAAAGAACCTTCAGTAATGCCTACAGTACACTGAATCAGTTGCACTGACAGCACTATCCCCTACGGAGCAGTAATGATAGAAAGACATTAAAATCTTTTTCATCCAACGCAGAATATAATCGTCTCTGCTGATGTCAATAGGAAAACCAAAGGAAAAATACAGCTTGAAGATCTAGCCTTTTAGAAGTACGTTACCTCAACTATCATTTGAATTCCATGAAAATAAATCAACAAGGAGATATGTCGAAGATGTATATCAGATATAAATAAATGAAAAACCGATAAGCAGGAAACGAAATGATACTATATATTTTCTAAAAATTAGCTTACTGTATTGAGAAGGATACTCTCTACATTTGTTCGTTTATATTTTCTTCTCCGGTGTTCGAAGGTTCTGGAATTTTCACTGATCGATTTTTCTTTTTCATCTTTTACTTCTTCGATGGTTTGAAAATCTCACCTAAAATCCTCTTTGCATTCATTGTTATCTAGATTAGACTGGCCCTGTAAGGTTTTTTTCTTTTATCACTGGATCCACCCTATGAAAAAATGACATTCACGTCGACAATCTTCATGAAAATAAGATAAATAAGGCCTCGCTCTAAAAAAAAAAATATTAAGTCAATGAAAACGAATGGAAGGCTATTTTGAGACGATAAAAACGCCACGACTGCTTCAGTTATCAGGTAAAGAGAAAACCTTTGACTGTTGTGTGTTTAAATTATTGTGCTGTCCCTTCGTATGGTAATTGATCTGTTTTCCTCATTTTCCGTTATTTTTTTCCTGAACATTTCATTTAAATTGGTCATCCAATTTTTGCAATTACTTTTCTTTTACACTTACCAGGAACAAAATCGAGCAATTATTCACCTTTCATGTCTCTCTTGTAAACATTTTTTTTGTTATATTGAAAATACTGGAGTTCATGCAGTCCGAACGAATCTCTTTTTATACCTCTGAAGAAAGGACGTAAAGAACTACCTATATGTACAACGATCACACGCCTACGTTCAGTGTGTTGGCATAGTATGAACATCTTCGATATTTTGGTCACGGGCCAACACTCTATAAAGCTGAGAAATGATCAATAAATTTATAAAAAAAATTCTTGGACCAAGTATATAAGAAACTGGAATAAATTGTTTTTTTATTATTACTGATTTCCACCGTTTGTTAGGACGAAAAGGCGATTATCTGTCAACGTCTGATGTTTGCGAACATATTTCATTCTTTCCTTTGGATTTTAGCCTAAACGAAATATAATTCTTGCCGCACATGTATCTCAAAGATGAATCCTTTCAGTGGTCATATAAATTATTTGAATAAGGCGATAAATCTATTACAAACACCACAGTGATTAAATCTTTCAGAACCTTATGATTTTTTTCTAATTTACTTTTCAATAAATATTTTTTTAGAGAATCAATATATTTTCTACATTTGTAAATAAATCACAGGCCAAATGATGCATATTCACGTGTTTCGATGGATCTTAGTAACAGCAGTATTTTTGGAGAATAACTTCTAAGTTACTATTCATAATTATCTATAAAATATGTATAAGTATATATATATATATATATATATATATATATATATAATAATATATATATACAGATGTGGTTATGTACGCATCTATATACACACGTATATACACATTAACAATATGTATATATATACATATAATATAACTTATCACATACACAATTGTCCTGTGCAATAGTACAATTACTAAGAGGACCTCATTGAAACTGCATGGTATTCAGCTGAGTTATCTATTCAAAAAATTTACTGCAAGTTTTCAAAGACAACCAGTCCTCATTATAAAGTATCGGTGAAATGACCGCATGGGTAGGTGACCTGTACTTATACGTGTATGATGGATTCTTGATCTTTTAATTACCCTACTTGCGCACCACGACAGTCACGTAACTGTCCAATCTCTCCCTCTATGCCTATGGTCTTTCCTTGCGAGAGTTCGACTGCTGGACAATGCTTTACATGGCAGCTTTCTTCAATACCAGGTCAACGAGCACACGACCTTGCTCCGCTCTACGTGTTTGTAATTATTCAACTTAATGATCATATTATGGAGTGTCTGTACAATATTTGTTATTAACACAAGGAGCGTTTAATTTACTCTTATGAAGTAACGAAGTTCCTCGCTGGACGAGTGGTTTCCGCCCTCGGCTGCCAATCCGGTGGTCTTAAGTTCGAATCCCGGCTCGGCCAACGCGATATGATTTGGTTCGGATCCCACAATAAGTTATAGGTCCCGTTGCTAGGTGACCAATTGGTTCCTAGTCACGCAAAAATATCTAATCCTTCGGGCCAGCACTAGGAGAGCTGTTAATCAGTTCAGTGGTCTGGTAAAACTAAGATATACTTATGGTGTAACGAGGAGAGAGGGGGGTGGGGGGTAGAGATTGCTTCAAACAGGAAAAAATCTTACAAAATAATACTAAAAGTTAGCGGCATTTTAAGTCGAATATTCTGTAAATCATCTCTGCCATTTACTGACCTTTGGCACTAGAAGAACATTGTAATTTCATGAACATTATTATAAGCTTGAGATGCAGTTTCACAATAAAGCAGCATTTATGCGAGTTAATTTGATATTATTTGAATCTGCAAAAAGAAGGGTCTAAGAAACCCTCCCTGAATTTGTCTGGAATACTGAATCTAAGAAAATCGTAACTTTGGAGTGCAGCGCTTATAACGAATCAATGAGTGAGGGGATAATTCAAGGCGTTATTTCGAGTTTTTCCTTTCTGAGATACGAACTGATGCACATTATTGGACATAGACGGATTACGAACTTCTCCTTATCTTGAAGGATATTCTTTGTGTCGTACATACGAGTCCTCGCTAACTAGCTCTCTGGATTTCCCAAGGTACGAGACGCACTTTTGAAAAGAAATGTTTAAAGAACTATTAACGCATCTAAATGCTTGGCAGAATAGTTTTTTTTACAAAAATAACAATGCAGTTGATAATTTGGTTGTGATTTGGGTCTTAACAGCTTAGCCTTACTCGTTTTGCACTTACGTAAAATAATGCAAAGTCTGGAAAAAAAACGAACTAAATCGTTACTGGTACAAAATCGAGACTTCGATGACCAGAACTTGTTTTTCGGAGCAATGTTTAAAATTGGTAATAATCATCGTACTGAATCCTTTTTTAGAAGTAATCAATAAAAAAATTCCCTATTAACAATCCATTATAGAAACACAAGCAATATTCAAGAATACGAAACAAAATAAGACAATCATTCTACGATAAATAAAAATCGCAACCTAACTTTTTTTTTATCATCCTTTTCTGACATTAATCTCCATGTACATGTGACTAAAGTTTCTTCGCTGTCTCATAACTACGGCAGATGACACATAAGTAATCTCTCTGACTTCTTATAACTTTTTAATTTGATCTGGTTGTGAACTTTCAATGATTTTTAACTAAAGCTTCTCGCTCTCCCTCCCTATGTGTATGTTTAGGTGTGTATTTATAATATGTTATAAATAACACAGATTTAATACCTCAGTAACCAAGATGCTGGCCGATATCAAGATTTAACCAAAATTGCCAATTCAGTAACACATCAGTCAGCCTTTTAAATACAAACACACACACATACACACAGCAGTCGAGCATATAAAGCACCCGGCCATCAATCGAAATATGGCCCTCAGAGCTTCAATGATTTTCATAAGCGCCATTTTTTGAAATGATTGACGTCAACCAACTCTGGTAAACAGAAAACAAAAACATTTACCCCCCTCCCCCAACAACCCCGACCCCCACTCCTCCCCTAAGAGTCCTTTCAGCTTGTTTTGCCTCTCACATTTCAGGAAATTAAAGCTCATCTTAAGGATACGTAAACCTCAGGATAGTAAGGCATAGTAACGTATTAGCCGCCTCTTTCTTTCTTTTATTTTCTATATGTTTACTTTATGCACTGACAACCTATGTTCGCGAATTCTTTGTTAGCGAGTTTATACTTATACAGAAAGAGGAATCAAAATGAGAGAGGGCAGATCTACGAAGAGGCAGCAGAAATGAAACTGCGATGCTGGAGAAGAAATTTATGAGAAAGGAAGGATGATGATTTCACCAAATAACGGCGTAATTTAAGTTGATAAAGAAAGCATAATCACGAAGGATGACATTGTTTAGAAAAATAATCGCACTTTAAGATCACTCTGAAGCAGTATGATGACAAGAATAAAGGAGTGAGAAGGGAAGTGGTAGAACATAAGAATCAAGAGGAAACCACAATGAAAAAAAAAAGAAGAGGAAACATCGATTTCCACAAAGGTAAAAACTTAAAGAAAACTCTATTGTTTCACCGTAAAGGGTTGGAAAGATAAACAACAATTTCTAGGAACTAAAATATCATGGCAACAACAAAAAAGGTAAATCTCATTTAACGTGAAAAAATGTCACCGTACTTTTCCCTGAAAATTGAACAAAATAGGATTAGTGCGAAATCCGAGTAAAACAGATCATTCGTTTTTGCAAAGCTAAAGGTATCACCGAGAGAGAGAGAGAGAGAGAGAGAGATGAGAGAGAGAGAGAGAGAGAGAGAGAGAGAGAGAGAGAGAGAGAGAGAGAGAGTTTGTCTTACATAATTGCTTTTAGCTTTTTCCTCACTCTTGCCAATCATGATTTATTTGCCTTTCATCAATAATCTAGATTATATGTCCATTAGAAAAATTGATTTCAACTAAACGGTGATTGTGTTTATATTCTAGCTCGATTTTAAAAATACTAAAAAAGCGTGTTATTCAATGAAATAACAGTTCAACAAAGTTGTGACAGGTCAATGGAACTTTTTCATATTAAAAGGCAGAAGTAACGTTCCAAATCAAGTTTGTAAATATTCAGTAACAAATATCATAAGAGTCAACGAAGCACAAGAAGGTACAAAAGTAAGAGGCTTTTCCTGGATTCATCCACCCGAACACTGTTTTCTAATTTCTCTTTATTTTTTTATATATCTAATATCGGATGTCACTCTGTGGGTTTATTGGGACGCTATGATATTCAGTTCATTGAATAAAAGAGCCATTACAGTCACTAAATAAAAATATGGGAATTTGAGAAATATAATCATGGCCCAAAATGTTTCATGGAACATCCAGCTTCATTTGGCAGACGAAAAAACGAAAAATATGTAAGTCTGAGAAGGATAATAATTATAAAGCTAAAGCAATTTATCAAAATCTGTGTTGACAACCCCTTTCGGCACACTGCTCGCCAGTTTAAGCAACCATGAGAAGACTTTGATAAGGAAAATAGAGAAGTTACTCTATAGAATCAACAGTGCTGAATCAGCCACAACTTTCAATAAGACTTGTTAAAAAGAGGGTCTACTACCCAAGTATAGTCAGCATTTAATTAGATGAAATGCGTCAAACTAATGACAACAAATACAATTAGGCAAAGATTATAGCTTGTATTTTCTTTTCATTGCCCACACCCCATCCTCCTCGTCCTAATGTGTCTGTGTCCACACGGCCGCGGAAATAACAGATAAAAATACATCTTGGTGCATACGAGGGAAATGACTGACCTCCGCCAACTCCATGCAAACGGCCACCTCCCATCCCCTGACCCCCCCCCCCCCCTCCCCCTGGTGCACTCCAAGAAATTAAAACCTGGTCTTCTAATACAGGACCTCCGGAAAACAAGTTTATGGAGACGGCTTTAGTTCTTTCTTTTGGGGCTTTCTTTACGAAATCTGTTTAGTGTGCTTATTTGCCTGGCTTCAGATAATATGCTCTTCCGTCACCACTGCAATGTAAGGAAATGTGGTACTACTTGCTACTACGTATCATCTTCAAAGGGAGCTCCTTTTTTTCTTCCACGATTAAAAAAAATTGCTCGAATAAACATGGCTTTTATATGATTCGCTTAGTCACTTTTCTCTCTCCATCTCGTGGTTGAAGTACAAAAAATATCATCCTAAAATTTCCCCACTTAGAATTTGCTGCAGATCTTTGTTGAATTAGCAAGAGCACCAGGAAGTCACACTCAGGTTCACGAGGGTGGCTTAATGAATAATCACTTATTTATTAGTTGTCACTGATAAAGAAAATTACTAACTAATAAGTATATTTTGGTAGAAGACCCTCTTTTAGGCAAATGCTGTTAAAAAGAACGGCAGAATTAAGCGAGTTGATTTTATATATTGTTTTTTCTAATTTTTCTTACATTTCGCTTCTCAGGCTCAGCGATGTTTCCGAGTAACTGGCCTTATTCAGTAAGCTACTTTCTTGAACCTGAGTGTGACTCACTGGTGCTTTTGCTAATTCCCAAATATCTGCAGCAAATTCTAAGTGGAGAAATTTTAGGATGACATTGTTCTGCTTCAACCATGAGATGTTTGTTTGTTTGTATGGAGTTTTTACGTTGCATGGAACCAGTGGTTATTCAGCAACGGGACCAACGGCTTTACGTGACTTCCGAACCACGTCGAGAGTGAACTTCTATCACCAGAAATACACATCTCTCAATCCTCAATGGAATGGCCGAGAATCGAACTCGCGACAACCGAGGTTGGACGCCAATACCATACCAATCACGCCACCGAGGCGCTCAACCATGAGATGATGAGAGAAAAGTGCGTTAAGCGAATCATATGAAAGCCATATTTATTCGAGCAATTTTTTTTTTAAATTGTGGAAGACTTTACGAAGAACACAGCTTCATATACCAGTGTTTAATGCTCCGGTCTTCACGAATAAAGTGTTTCAGCATTTTTCTTCAACATTTTGCGCCGACAGAAGCGTAGTTTCTGTATTTGATATTTTCAATTTCTAGCGAATAGGAGATATTCCATTTGCTCATTGGAAACGCAAGCACGCTGTTCATGCCAAACAAGAGTTGGTAAGGCCTTCAGCAACGAGTTGTTGTGCTGAAGATAATCATGTGAGAGGAAAGTTTTAAGTATGGAGAAACTTTCATCGATTTCCCCGTAGAATATAAGAAGACTGAAAATTTTTATTTTTCAGCATCATTAATGTTAGTTAAATTCGTTATACAGCAAAGCCCAAGTTATCAAGGCCGATTAAAAAAGAAAAGAAAGTCTCATACCTTTCCAGTGTGCTGATACAATGAGTTGGACTTCTTTTCTTTAACCCTTTAAAAGGTACTTGAATTACCTAAACTTTCTTATTCTCTTTATTTATATGTAAGGACTTTCATATAAATATATATCTATCTACAGCTACATACAACGAAACAGTATTAATGCTGCTGACATGACAACTATCTGCCAATGTAAATTATATAATTATATATATTTTATATACATTAGTATGTATGTATGTATGTATGTATATATATATATATATATATATATATATATATATATATATATATATATATATATATATAAATATATATATATATATATGTATATATATATATAAATATATATATATGTACATATATGATATATATATCTATCTATCTATCTATCTATCATCTATCTATCGATAGATAGATAGATAGATAGATAGATGATAGATAGATAGATATATATATATATATAGATATATAGATATATAATATATATATACATATATATATATATATTTATATATATATATATATATATATATATATATATATATATATATTATCTAGTATATATATATATATATATATATATATATATATATATATATATATATATATATATATATATATATATATATAACTGAAGCAGTCGCGGCGTTTTTTATAGTCTCAAAATAGCCTTCCATTCGTTTTCATTGACTTAATGTTTTTTTTATAGAGCGTAGCCTTATTTATCTTATTTTCAGGAAGATTGTCGACATGAATGTCGTTTTTTTCATAGGGTGGATCCAGTGATAAAAGAAAAAAACCTTACAGGAACCAGTCTAATCTAGATAAAAATGAATGTAAAGAGGATTTTAGTGAGATTTACAAACCATCGAAGAAGCAAAAGATGAAAAAGAAAAATTGATGAGTGAAAATTCCAGAACCAGTGAGCACCAGAGAAGAAAATTTAAAACGAACAAATGTAGAGAGTATCCTTCCCAATACAGTAGGCTCCTTTTTAGAAAACATATAATTTAGTAACATTTCGTTTCCTACTTACCCGTTTTTTTCCATTTATATCTGATATACATCTTCGACATATCTCCTTGTTGATTTATTTTCATGAAATTCAAATGATAGTTGAGGTGACGTACTTCTAAAAGGCTACATCTTCAAGCTGTATTTTTCCTTTGGTTTTCCTATTGACATCAGCAGAGACGATTATATTCTGCGTTGGATGAAAAAGATTTTAATGTCTTTCTGTCATTACTGCTCCGTAGGGGATAGTGCTGTCAGTGCACCTCATTCAGTGTACTGTAGGCATTACTTAAGGTTCTTTGCAGCGTGCCCTCGGCTCCTAGCTGCAACCCTTTTCGTTCCTTTTACTGTACCTCCTTTCATAGTCTCTTTCTTCCATCTTACTTCCCACCCTCTCCTAACAACATCGTAGTGCAACTGCGACGTTTTCCTCATGTTACACCTGTCAACCATTTTACCGTCAGTTTCCGTTTCAGCGATGAATGGTCTCTTAGGTCCCAGTGCTTGGCCTATGGCCTAAATTCCATATTCAGTTCTAAATTCTCTATTCTGTCATTACTGCCTACGTATATCAGCAAAGTTACATCAACATTTTCTACTTTAATGTCGTTCCGTCTTCAGAATCTGCATCAGTCTATATCCTCTATATTCAACTTCACAGGAATATTTTGAATTCATGCGTCTCCACTCTCTGCTTCAGCCAAATTTCTTTACAACTTTATATTCGAATTTACTGGAGCCTAAATTCAATGTTCCTCCCAAACACAATCAACAGAGAATATGCTATTAGCTTTCAGACTAATATCCATTCATCTGATTTTGCTTACTAACCTACATCAATTTTGCACTGCAAAACCAACATCAATTATGCAGATTTAAAAATCATACCTTCCACGCAAGAAGAGGGAGGGCGGGGGCGGGGGCGGGGTGGGAACTAACTACCTTAGTCAATCATAATTAACACTACCATCCCAGACAGCCTCTACATCCTTATTCATAGCATACCCAGTTGTTTGTTTATATTTGATCTGCACTTTAACTTTTACTTTCCCTCTTTCTCTTTTAGATGTGAAATAACCAACATCTTGTACGGTTCCCAAAGGCCAAGACAAATAAACATCGGACATTCTGATAACCACCATCGAATGCGCTTAATGATTAGCTGTTGGCTGAAAGGTGATTTTGGCTTCAGTCTCTCACGAACCCCAATTGAAAGGAACCGGTCTGATGAAATGGCGAATTAAAGAGGAGCAAATCAAAGTAATCGAAGGCTCTTGTCAGGGAACGATTGGCTGTGCATTGAAGCACTAATGTGCAGTGATTGAAGGATCGTGATAAAGGATTTTATTCTCTGATGATGGTCACGTCAGTGTTCCGTATAAAAAGTGGGTTAATGACAAGAGGTGAGTTTATAATGAACCTGAATAAAAACTACTATTATTATCCTTTGCATGATCTGTAAATCACTGGATAAGAAATTCTCGGGTATTCCATTGAGGAGTGAGAGATGTGTATTTCTGGTGATTGAAGTTCATTCTCGACGGGGTTCGGAAGTCACGTAAAGCCGTTGGTCCTGTTGCTGAATAACCACTGGTTCCATGCAACGTAAAAACATCATACAAACAAACAAAACAAACTGGATAAGAAACTGAATGGCATAAACAATGAATATACTAAATGCACAAGACAACAGTTGAGATTTATTTCGTGACAGATTATAATAATTCTATTAACTGAACACAAGTTTAATAAGTAATGTTTTGTAATGTACTGAAATGAATTTTAGTGCCCCTCAAGTTATATGATTGACATTTTGATTAAGAATCAGCCATTTTTATTTTAAAAAGATAGGTAAAAATGATAGATTTTTAAGGATTACTGTTAAGCCTGGTCCAAAAAACAACAAATGCGAAACGCTTGATGTTTTCGAGTAAGAAATAATCCAAGTTAGGTGTCGACCGGAAACAAGATTAATGAATAACGCGCTAGTGTCCATCAATAGAGGTCACACCTACTCTTCCCTTGTGGCAAAGGCCTTTTTAATCGATTGAATGTTCGTGTTTTGCTCTTTTATCCAAGTATTTCTACTGCTGGAATTTTTCTTTTAATTTTTCACATCTCCTTTTGATTTAAATATATACATCTTTATGTATATGTAACAAATAAAGACTGATAATATGATATATGATTATGTATGAGACATTGTTGTATGTCACGTACTTTGACATCGTTTTTAGCTTCCCATGGAGACAGAGAACATCTCAGCTCAGAAATGCTGATAGGTCTTGAGGTGGTGTGATCCTTACCTAAGCAGGTCAACGATCGTCTGTCGTTATGGACGTTCGTCAGAGGTGACTTTGAAACTGGTTTCTGGCAGTTTCAGGGCGTGAACGATGGGTGCGAATTCGTGCGTCCGTACGAGCTATGTCCGTTCATAATAGCATGTAATTAGCCAAAACCATAGAGACGGTTACGGGGAGAGACGGCAGATGGCTCTGCCAACGTTTTTCTA
>NC_087219.1:57164489-57173408 GCF_015104395.2 Macrobrachium nipponense | reverse complement strand
CTCCTCGATTCCCTTTTGATTTTCTTCCAGCTAATCTGTCCAATCTCCTCAACTTGTTCTGCTACGAATTCCACGCTCATCAAGAAAATTCCTTTGGGAGGAAGCTCGGTGTAATGATCATTCTCGCACGAGTTCGGTTTCCTCATCATCATCATCTCAACATTTACTTTAGATCTCAGATTATCGTCCTTCCTATATCATTTTCATTCTTCGTTTTGGCCTCGCTCGTTCCCTATCACTTATTCTCATTCATATTCACTCTACTGCAAATCCTGGTTTCTCCTTCCGTAGGCGGTTAACACATGCACACACACACACACACACACACACACACACACACACACACACGCTTTCCCGCTGGTTTTTACCGCATAACGAGTAAACAGCTAATCAAAACGCTCATTAGGACTTGATTATCCTGGACTCACAGGTATTTTCGACCTTACAGACGAGACTGTCGAGCTCTGAACGAGTAACTACGAAAACCACCAATCTCATTAAAAAATTAAGATCTTGTTAAAAACTTTTCCAAAGTTCCCGGAATGTCCCGAGTGTCGTAACTAGGAAGAGAGTGAGAGGATCCGAAGTTTCGACGAGACTGAGACTTGAGCAGTTCTCCTCATAGGGTGATGCTCAGTTACCTCAGATGTCTTCTCTGGCAGAGGATGCGTCATCGAACTTCCGGTGTAGTTATTCTGGTTGCAAGGTGGAAATTGCCTAGTACATTATATATATATATATTATATATATATATATATATATATATATATATATATATATATATATATATATATATATATATATATATATATATGATATATATATATATACATATATATATATATATATATATATATATTTGAAAAATCACAGTAGATGCACGTGACTTCATTAAATAAGCGAATACCAGAGGAAAATGATAGTCAGAAATCCAAGCGCTTTCGTCTTTACTAAGACATTGTCAAGGAGCAGACGGTATGGCTTTAATCAGATGGTTCCTGTTGATTGGAAGAATCGGATGCTGGATTATTGCTACGGTAAATTGAGAAAGTGCTGCAACCGTCTTGAAAGGAAGCTTCAAGTCAAGCTGAAGCATGCTAACGTAGACTTCATGATTAATTTATCAGACAAACCAGTGGATAGTTCTACGACAGCGGCTTTGGGATATGGGTTAAGCTTTGGTGTATTTAATGGTAACCTGGACTGTGTCGACTTTTCAAAAATCTATGCCCTGATGATATCAATATTTGTAAAGGTATTGTGTATGGTGCTATGAGTAAACCTTCTCCCCCTAATGTACCCGTGAGATTTCTCCAGGCTTTTAAGAAAATTAAAGAAGACGAAACAGTGAAAGTGACAAAAGCAGATAAATCTAACGCAGTGGTAATAATGAATAAAAGTGACTATGTAAGTAAAATAATGACATTGCTAAATGATACTGATACTTATACGAAACTGGGGTCTGACCCTACACAGACAGTGAACTCCCATTTTAATAAACAAATTAAATCCATTTTGAAGGGCTTAAACGATTTTAATTAAACAGTTTACACCGCAATGCGCCTCCCTACCTTATATGTATGGTTTAGTCAAGACACATCAAATCAATAACCCTATCAGGCCAATCGTTAGTTCAGTGGGCTCAGTTACGTATAATTTATCTAAATGGCTTTTAAAAATTCTTACTCCTTTGGTAGGAAACATTTCTAACACGAATGTTAAAAACAATGTTGATTTTATAAACAAATTGAATAGTTTAAATTTGAATTTTGATTTTAATATGGTTAGTTTTGATGTCTCTTTATTTACAAAAGTGCCCGTAGATGACTTACTTGAATATTTGGAGGATGAATTAGAACGTCATGACATTCCCTTAAGTGTAGCAAACCTCATTAGTCTCATAAGGTTATGTATCAAAGATAGTAAATTTTGTTTTAATGGGGAATTTTTTGTACAAAAGTTTGGCATGGCTATGGGTAATCCCTTATCTCCTGTCCTTAGCAATATTTACATGGAATTTTTTTAGACAAAACTCTTACCAAGAATTTTGCCCCAAAAAGTCATATGGTTTAGGTATGTGGACGATATTTTCTGTATTTGGCCAGTTCACGAAAATCTCCAGGAATTCCTTAATAATCTCAATAATTTAGTCCCTTCTATAAAATTTACTGTAGAGGAAGAAAGAAATTGTAATTGTAATTTTTCTTTTTTTTATTTAACTGTCCATAGAAATGATAGAAATTTCACCTTTTCAGTCTTTCGAAAACCAACTAACATTGCCTCATTTTTTCATTACTACTCCAATCACCATCAAAATGTTAAATTCTCTGTTTTTTCTGGGATGTTCTTAAGGGCTTTATGTGTCTGTAGCCCACAGTTTATTGACGCTGAAATTAAAACTATTTATGATATTGCATTGAAACTTAGAAACCCAAGGACTTTTGTAGATGTGGCATGGAAAAGAACCAGAAAAACATTTTATTCAACTAATGACAAACTTGAATTTAGTAAGCATAACATTCTAAAATTACCCTATAATGAAAGGTTTTTAGATATTCCTAGAATTTTAAAGCTTTTTAACATAAATGTTGTTTTCAGTAATATTAATGTCAAGAGTTTAGGAATCAAAAATTCTTCTAAAGATCTTCCAGGCTGCATGTATGAAATTCCTTGCAAAAAGTGTGATAAAGTCTATTACGGACAGACTGCTAAATCTCTTTCACAACGTCTCAAACCGCACCAATATTCTGTGAGAACTGGGCAAATATCGAATGCATTATTCGTACTATTGAGAGATTTAGATCATCCTATTAACTGGAGTAAAGCAAGAGCCTTAATCCAATGTAATGATACAGTTAAAAGGAATATCACGGAATGTTGTTTCATCAAGTCAAATAATAGTAATGTTCTAAATTTAAGTCTTGGTTTATTTAAACTTGATGCTGTCATAATGATAAATTAATATATTCAGTTTTTACATGTTTTGGACTGTAAAGATACTTCGTAATTTCGGTTAGGGTCAGATCTGTTTAGGTTTGTGACCGTGTGATATTTGATAATCCTGGATTATCTCTTTAATTTTTACCCTTTTGACAATTAACCATCTGGTATTCTTGATCTTGTTGTGTACATGAGACCTTTCTCTCCAATTGTATTTCATTAGCTCCTTTACAATGTCTTAGTAAAGACGAAAGCGCTTGGATTTCTGACTAATATATACATATACATATATGGTATATAATGTATATCGTGATATAAAATATAAACAGAATATATGTTTACGAAGAAAGTGAAACAGTATGTTAAAAATCTTTCGCATTTCAATAAAGGAGAAAGAACTTGCATATTTTTGTTTCACTCAATATACTTCCGTCTAATAGACTACATGGAAAAATGAAAAGGTGCAGAGAAAGAGAGTACCTCCGACTAATTGACATCCTCAGACACAATGAAAGAGAAAAGAAAAATGTCTTCTTTTTTTTTCGTGGTCATATGCAATTCTAAGGTCCTAACGTATTAACTCGTGATTTTTACTCATATATATATATATATATATCATATATATATATATATATATATATATATATATATATATATATATATATATATATATATATACATACATACATACATAGCTGTATATAAAATATACATATTATATAATGTGGATTGGCAGATAGTTGTCATGTCAGCAGCATTACATACTATTTCGTTGTATGTAGCTGTAGATAGATATATATTTGTATGAAAGTCCTTACATATAAATAAAGAGAATAAGAAAGTTTAGGTAATTCAAGTACCTTTTAAATGGTTAAAGAAATGAAGTCCAACTCATTGTATCAGCACCCTAAGTGACTGGAAAGGTATGAGACCTTTTTTATTTATTTATTTATTTTTATTCTTTTATTTTATTAATTGGCCTTGATAACTTGGCTTTGCTGTATAACGAATGTAATTAACATTAATGATGCTGAAAAATGTTCAATCTTCTTATATTCTACGGGGAAGTCAATGAAAGTTTCTCCATACTTAAAACTTTCCTCTCACATGATCTTCAGCACAACAACTCGTTGCTGAAGGCCTTACCAACTCTTGTTTGGCATGAGCAAATTAAAAATCTCCTATTCGCTAGAAATTGAAAATATCAAACAAAGAAACTACGCTCCTGTCGGCGCAGTTGTTGAAGAAAAATGCTGAAACCCTTTATTCGTGAAGACCGGAGCATTAAATTCTGGTATATGAAGCTGTGTTCTTCGTAAAGTCTTTTTCTTCCACAATTTAAAAAAAAAATTTCTCGAATAAACATGGCTTTCATATGATTCGCTTAAGCCACTTTTCTCTCTCCATCTCGTGGTTGAGCGCCTCGGTGGCGTGATTGGTATGGTATTAGCGTTCCACCTCGGTAGTCGTGGGTTCGATTCTCGGCCATTCCATTGAGGATTGAGAGATGTGTATTTCTGGTGATAGAAGTTCACTCTCGACGTGGTTCGGAAGTCACGTAAAGCCGTTGGTCCCGTTGCTGAATAACCACTGGTTCCATGCAACGTAAAAACACCATACAAACAAACAAACATCTCATGGTTGAATTAGAAATAATATCATCCTAAAATTTCTCCACTTAGAATTTGCTGCAGATATTTGGGAATTAGCAAAAGCACCAGGGAGTCACACTCAGGTTCAAGAAGGTAGCTCAATGAATAAGGCCAGTTACTCGGAAACATCGCTGAGCCTGAGAAGCGAATTGTAAGAAAAATAGAAAAAAACAATATATAAAATCAACTCGCTTAATTCTGCCATTCTTTTTAACAGCATTTTCCTAAAAGAGGGTCTTCTACCAAAATATACTTATTAGTTAGTAATTTTCTTTATCAGTGACTACTAATTAATAAGTGATTATTCATTAAGCCACCCTTTTGAACCTGAGTGTGACTCCCAGGTGCTCTTGCTAATTCAACAAAGATCTGCAGCTAAGTGGAGAAATGTTAGGGTGATATTGTTTGTACTTCAACCACGAGTTGGAGAGAAAAACGTGACTTAAGCGAATCATATAAAAGCCATGTTTATTCGAGCAATTTTTTTAATCGTGGAAGAAAGAAAGGCGCTCCCTTTGAAGATGATACGTAGTAGCAAGTAGTACCACATTTCCTTACATTGCAGTGGTGACGGAAGAGCATATTATCTGTAGCCAGGCAAATAAGCACACTAAACAGATCTCGTAAAGAAGGCCCCAAAAGAAAGAACTAAAGCCGTCTCCATAAACTTGTTTTCCGGAGGTCCCTGTATTAGAAAGACCAGGTTTAATTTCTTGGAGTGCCACGGGGGAGGGGGAGGGGGGGGGGGGTGGCCGTTTGCATGGAGTTGGCGGAGGTCAGTCATTTCCCTCGTATGCACCAAGATGTATTTTTGTCTGTTATTTCCGCGGCCGTGTGGACACAGACACATTAGGACGAGGAGGATATGGGGTGTGGGCAATGAAAAGAAAATACAAGCTTTAATCTTTGCCTAATTGTATTTGTTGTCATTAGTTTGACGCATTTCATCTAATTAAATGCTGATTATACTTGGGTTGTAGACGCTCTTTTTAATAAGTCTTATTGAAAGTTATTACTGATTCAGCACTGTTGATTCTCTAGAGTAACTTCTCTATTTTCCTTATCAGTCTTCTCATGGTTGCTTAAACTGGCGAGCAATGTGCCGAAAATGGCTGCCAACACAGATTTTGACAACCGTTTCGGCATGTTGCTTGCCAGTTTAATTAAATGCTTAATAATTATTATCCTTCTCAGACTTACATATTTTTCGTTTTTCGTCTGCCTAATGAAGCTGGATGTTACCATGAAACATTTTGGGCCATGATTATATTCCTCAAATTCCCATATTTTTATTTAGTGAATGTTATGGCACTTATATTCAATGACCTGAATATCCTAGCATCGCAATAAACCCACAGAGGGACATCCGATATTAGATATATAAAAAAAATATAGAGAAATTAGAAAACGGTGTTCGGGTGGATGAATCCAGGAAAAGCCACTTACTTTTGTACCTTCTTGTGCTCCGTTGACTCTTGTGATATTTGTTACTGAATATTTACAAACTTGATTTTGAACGTTACTTCTGCCTTTTACTACGAAAAAGTTCCATTGACCTGTCACAACTTTGTTGAACTGTTATTTCATTGAATAACACGCTTTTTTAGTATTTTTAAAATCGAGCTAGAATATAAACACCATCGCCGTTTAGTTGAAATCAATTTTTCTATGGACATATAATCTGGATTATTGATGAAAGGCAAATAAATCATGATTGGCAAGAGCGAGGAAAAAGCTAAAAGCAATCATGTGAGACAAACTCACTCTCTCTCTCTCTCTCTATCTCTCTCTCTCTCTCTCTCTCTCTCTCTCTCTCTCACGGTGATACCTTTAGCTTTGCAAAAACGAATGATCTGTTTTACTCGGATTTCGCACTAATCCTATTTTGTTCAATTTTCAGGGAAAAGTACGGTGACATTTTTCACGTTAAATGAGTTTTACCTTTTTTGTTGTTGCCATGATATTTTAGAGCCTAAAAATTGTTGTTTATCTTTCCAACCCTTTACGGTGAAACAATAGAGTTTTCGTTGAAGTTTTTACCTTTGTGGAAATCGATGTTTCTTTTTTTCTCTCTTTTTTTTCATTGTGGTTTCCTCTTGATTATTATGTTCTACCACTTTCCTTGTCATTCCTTTATTCCTGTCATCATACTGCTTCAAAGTGATATTAAAGTGCGATTATTTTTCTAAACAATGTCTTCCTTCGTGGTTATGCTTTCTTTATCAACTTACACTTGACTGCTTAAATTACGCTGTTATTTGGGGAAATCATCGTCCTTCCTTTCTGATAAATTTCTTCTCCAGCATCACAGCTTCATTTCTGTTGCCTCTTCGTGGATCTGCCCTCTCTCATTTTGATTCCTCTTTCTGTGTAAGTATAAACTCGCTAACAAAGAATTCGTTAACATAGGTAGTCAGTACATAAAGTAAACATAAAGAAAATGAAAGAAAGAAAGAAAGAGGCGGCTAATACGTTACTATGCCTTACTATCCTGAGGTTTACGTATCCTTAAGATGAGCTTTAATTTCCTGAAATGTGAGAGGCAAAAGATGAAGGATCCTGGGGAGGAGCGGGGGTCGGGGGTTGAGGGGGCGTGTGTTTTTCTGTTTACCAGAGTTGGTTGACGTCAATCATTTCAAAAAAATGGCGCTTATCAAAATCCTTGAAGCTCTGAGGGCCATATTTCGATTGATGGCCGGGTGCTTTATATGCTCGACTGCTGTGTGTATGTGTGTATGTGTGTATTTAAAAGGCTGACTGATGTGTTACTGAATTATCAATTTTGGTTAAATCATGATATCGGCCAGCATCTTGGTAACTGAGGTGTTAAATATGTCTTATTTAACAACACCTAATAAATACACACCTAAACACACACATAGGGAGGGAGAGCGAGAAGCTTTAGTTAAAAATCATTGAAAGTTCACAACCAGATCAAATTGAAAAGTTATAATAAGTCAGAGAGATTACTTATGTGTCATCCGCCGTAGTGACGAGACAGCGAAGAAACTTTATTCACATGTACATGGAGATTAATGCCAGAAAAGGATGATAAAAAAAGCTAGGTTTTATCTAAAGAAAAGACATAACTAAGAAACACGATACAAAAACTTCAAAAGGAGGTTCTAGGGACAGATCAGTTGAATATCCCAACCCAGATCTCGCAAGATAGTTTCTACAGAAGAAAGCTGTGACAAGCGGGGACATTCGCCATGTCGCCTAAACGAAAACCAGTTAGTTTCTTAGTGCGTTTGTCCATTCTTTCTTGTTCCTCCTGCTAGGTTGCGATTTTTATTTATCGTAGAATAATTGTATTATTTTGTTTGATGTTCTTGAATATTGCTTGTGCTCCTATAATGGATTGTTAATAGGGAGTTTTTTATTGATTACTTTTTAAAAGTATTCAATACAATGATTATTACCAATTTTAAACATTGCCATGAAAAACAAGTTCTGGTCATCGAAGTCTTGATTTTGTACCAGTAACGATTTAGTTATTTTTCCAGACTTTGCAGTATTTTACGTAAAGTGCAGAACGAGTAAGGCTTAGCAGTTAAGACCCGAATCACAACCAAATTACCCACTGCATTGTTATTTTTGCAAAAGACTATTCTGCCAAGCATTTAATAGTTCTTCAAACCTTTCTTTCCGAGGATTCGTACATACGACACGAAGAATATCCTTCAAGATAAGGAGAAGTTCGTAATAAATCTATGTCCAATAATGTGCATCAGTTCGTATCTCAGAAAGGAAAAACTCGAAATAACGCCATGAATTGTCCCCTTACTCATTGATTCGTTATAAGAGCTGCTCTCCAAAGTTACGGTTTTCTTAGATTCATTATTCTAGACAAATTCAGGGAGGGTTTCTTAGACCCTTCTTTTTGCTGAATCAAATAATATCAAATTAACTCGCATAAATGCTGCTTTAATTGTGAAACTGCATCTCAAGCTTATAATAATGTTCATGGAATAACGACGTTCTTCTAGTGCCAAAGGTCAGTATGTGGCAGAGATGATTTACAGAATATTCAACTTAAATAACTTTTAGTATTATTTGTAAGCTTTTTTCCTGTGTGTGAAGCACTCTCTACCCCCCACCCCCTCTCTCCTCGTTACTCCATAAGTATATCTTAGTTTTACCAGACCACTGAACTGATTAACAGCTCTCCTAGTGCTGGCCCGAAGGATTAGATATTTTTACGTGACTAGGAACCAATTGGTCACCTAGCAACAGGACCCACAGCTTAGTGTGGGATCCGAACCACACTATATCGAGAAATAATTTCTATCACCATAAATTCCTCTGATTCCGCGTTGGCCTAGCC